>NC_061891.1:10305000-10567500 GCF_905147765.1 Vanessa atalanta
ATAATGCACCTAATAATAAAAGACGTAAAGTAACCTAAAACAAATGAAAAGTATTGCTCAAAAGAATGTTGTTTATCACTATACATTTCTTTGCATGCTCTACATTCTACCCCTTTCTATATGCCCTGAATTATTGAATATTTCGTTAGTCGATCCTTGATTTTCTCGAACTTGATTCTAGAACAAAGATTCAATTTTTTTGACTATTTCTAGTGGCAACATATATTTTGATATCGAGATATAGAATGTACCCTGAAAGCACACTAAAAGCTCGTGTAACAAAGTGGTGCTAACTCGCTTTAAACCCGGATAATCTCTACTAAAAATCCTGGTAAAAATGTAATCGGATTATTAGTATCATCGATCCCGTAATTTCAAATATTAAGTGGAGCTATTTTATACGTAAGTACCAAAAACATGATCGTGAAATATCAATATGATATTTACTACAACGATTAAGACGTACGTACGTACGTACGATTTAAGTAAGTACGATTTTTTAATCCTCAGATAAACTATTAAAATAGATATTACTTATTTGATAGATAGAAAAATAATGCATTTTTCAGATAAGTTCTACTTGGGATTAATCTATCAGCCTCTTCATGAATATAACTAGATCCATTGCCATTTCGATGAGCTTACTTCTTCTTTTTCCAAAGTGATATTAGAAATTATGAACATGTTTAAGAAGATAATCTCCTACCGTTGCACAGAAGACTTTTTAGTTCATTTACCCAAATGATGAAGTATGAAGATATCATAAATGTACCCACATTTATGATATCTTCATACTTCATACTTTAATGATTTCTATGTACGTATATTATTCGATAATGGACGCGAGTTAAAATAAATATCAATATTTTTCCAAGCCGTATCTTTTGTCTTTAATGCATCTTCTTATTTTCGACAGATTGTTTGTGCTTGTCGACTATACTAACAAATAATTATATTTCAGCAGTATTTAAATTATTAATTATAATATTATTGAAGTAATACAGAAACAATGGCACAAGACGAAAAACTCAAAAAGGAAAGAATTAACAGATGCACCACGGAAATTATAATATAGGTCTTATAAAAGTCAAATAAACGAAAACCAAAGCATTTGCTGTCCTCTTCTAACACAAAATATGCATGTTTCTCGCTCATACAAAATTAGATTGAAGTTGGCAACTTAAATCCACAGATAACTACTAGCTTGTCACATGATCGTTAAAAAAAATCGTCAAGTTTATTTGTCTTTTTAACAGTCAGACAAGTTAATTCGCTAATTATTTATTCGTTCGGTAAAGGATTACACGCACACACGCATGTCGATTTTAAACACTACGAGTGAATTACAGTGCGCTCTCATCACAACTGATATCAACATCGCTGACTTTCCAACACAAGTATTTTGAACTCTCTATTCAAACTAATAAAAATTGTATAATTAAATCCTTGTAACGATGGCAGTATTTTAATATCGACGATTCAAAAACGCTTCGTTGTGAAGTTTACTTGAATAAAATTGATTTGATTTGTTTTTTGTTGTCTATAATATAATAAAAATATTACACCGTCCTGTCAGCAATTAGTAAGACTATCGCTGAAACTATTCACCAATTAAATTGCGGTGTTAATCTAAATATATACATACAGTATTATTATTTAGACAGACGTTAATATATAATGTACTACGTATTTACACAACCTAGTAATAACATTATCAGAATTGCTGACCATTCATAGGTAAATAAATACACGTTTTGTCCAGGTCAACTCACAGCCACAGCCCAGGTAGTCCGGGGACCTTGAACGGCGTTAATGGCAGCGTGCATGGAGAGGCCAGGCAAGCGCAATCAAGGAAGAATATCATAAGGATGCTGGGTAAGACGAACGTAGTATTAAAAATATTACCGGGCTTATTATTTGATGTAGTTAACAATTATAATAGCGTGTCATATAGTATTCTCTCTTTCTTTCATAAGTAATTTAACACGTCAAAGACAAAGACAATTGTACTACTAATTAAAATCGAACATAACATTTTTTCGAGAAGGATTTACAAGTATCTACCGAATCAAATGAGACGGTTCATAATGTAGATATTAGAACAATGTAAATATATATATTTTTATTATCTTTATAATAATTCATAAATCTATTGAGTACAATATCGTATATCAATGTCAATAATATAATTTTGTTCGCGGAATTTGATTAAGAAGTCTGTCAAAAGTATTGGAATAGAACGAAGGAAGTAACAACTTATAAATACCCCACGGCTGAACAGATGCCTTCTTTTTTTCATAATTTATTTTTATTTATTTATGAGTCTCCAACAAGAGATTCACACTTGTAGCCTAATTATATAAAGTTCCCATTGTTCTATCGTACTCCGTCACCAACGGGCGGCGCTCGCGCCGATGCACCGGCCGATCGGCAGCCAGCTATACGCATACACGCTATCAACTCATCTCAATATTCTTGCAAATCGTAACCGCCGCGTCCTATTTAAATATTTTAAATCTGTAACGACTGTCTCTGTGCAAATCTGTGCTAATCTTTCGTTTCTTCTACCTCTTCTGACTTCTAGTGTGTGTTAGTGCCTTTCTTCTTCTTCGAGTGCCACTCCGACTAGCGAAGGTTGGCAGTCAGCTTTGAATACTCCTTCTTGTTCTTGCTCTCCTTCCGGCATCTTTTCCCATCATAATGCCTTTAATGCCTAAGCACGTGTCCGAGATATGCAACTTATCTCTTCTTGACAATCTCCAAAAGTTGCCGTTTTTGGTTGACGCGTCGCAGAACTTCCAGTTAGAAGCCTTTCACTTTAAATAAACTGTCTCATTTCCATCTATAACTGTTGTCTTCGACTAACTCGCTCAACACTCCTTCCAAACTGTGTTACACAGTATAAGTATTTATTTATTCTTAAAATGAAACAATACAAGGGTTACAAGTTGTGTGCTCCTTCCATTACAGGAGACCACAGCATGCACTATTAAGAAAAAAATATTTAAATAAAATTAAGATAAAAAGTGAAAAAAATATACATGGCAGTAAAAATCAAATATAAATTACAAACTTAAAAATAAGAATGAGCTTATTAATTAAAGCAGGAGTTTAAAATTTGCTCAACCACGTTGTGTAGTTGATGTTACGTGTCGGACGAATCCCACACGTGTTTTCTCTAACACGCAATAAAGAAAATGTGGTGAATTTTACTTCTGAAAGAAAATTATATTTTTTTGACCACCTATGTGATAGGTTACTTTTGTAGAGGAGCGCGTGGTCTCGTTCAATGTGGTATAATTCAATTTCGGCGGCACTCTCCGAAACTGAGAGCTCGATCATTTTCAGGGCCGACATTATATAGCTTTTAAATTATTCTTTACATTTTTTTAAGTATATTGTATTTGAATTTTAACGTACAAGGGGAGGACTGTAATAGAGGGAAAAGTGGTGGTGGTAGTGATACTTAGCAAGAGTAGTTAATATAATGGTTTCTGATGTCTTTATAATAAGAGACTCATCTCATCATGTGAGTTTACAGTGTACATTTACGGTATCATTATTACATAGTATAAAACAATATATAAACGATGTTTTCCCTATGTATGCTTAGATCTATAAAATTACACAGCGGATTTTTACGCGGTTTTTTTAATTGATAGATTGATTCAAGAGAAAGGTTGATATGTATAATACATGCACAATAATATTGTAGAGAAACATTAATAATATCAGAGGTTTTTTGCGCTTACATTGCAAACGCTGGCTAAACCCTACGAGATAGATCAAGATAAAAAAATATAGTATTTTACACCTTAAAATAGTATACAAAAAAGTCCTTGATGATATATTATCTTATCCTAGTGCTAGTACAATAAATAATACTAAAGAAGAAAATATTATATATATATATACCCCTGTCCTTCACTTCATATATATTTAGTCAGGATTCATTTCTCAAACAGCTTTTTTATTTATTATATGAACGTGCGATATGCTTTTACATGACATTTTTCTATTTTCGAATCCTTTGTCGCTATTTTGGGGATTTTCAAGTTTCAAGAGCTTTAAAATTGTAGTTGAATAAACTACAACTATAAATCAATTTCTGAGGAAAATAGTAAATAAAAATTCGCCCGATACTTTCAATGGATATATTTATTTATTCTGACCACGAAGTCACGGGTTCTTTTATTCAACCTTGTTTTATTACTGACGTATTTACTTTATGTACCGTTGCTATGAGAGTTGTAGGGTTGGGTCGATATTTCATCGATACTCACGGGGTATAAGCAGTTAAACAGAATCTATTTAAAAATCCGGCGTTGATGGTAAATTAAAAAATAATAACGACTAATATTCAAAAACATTTTGGGGCTATTGGTTACGAAGACTCATCACCATCATTAGATTTTGTTGAAAAAAATATACTTTGGAAGACACGGAAGTGTTCTCCTGGGAAACCTCACTTCGTATCTCACTCTTGAAATGTTAAAAAACTGACTAACGGATTTGTTAATCTATTATTGCGTTGAATGGTTACGTTTTATAAATATAATATTTACAAATAACGGATATACCGTCTGACATTACATGAACGCGTTCTGTGGTGATTCTCGCGTTGGTTCTCACAGAATAACTCTACAAAATTAACGAGAAACTAACAAAACAAATTTGTATATGTATATCGTATTTGTCCCCTAAAGAGATTAAAAGTCGCACGTTAATCGCTCTAAAGTCGATAATTGATGTCCAGCCCCTCCACATTAATAAGTTTATCGGTATTTTTATATTAAACAACAATCACTACACATAATAAGTAAGAATTAAAGGGGTGAAAATTCCTTTTTTTTACATAATATTGCATTAAGTATTTGTTAATGATGAAGGATGGTATAAAAATAAATTTGAGGCATTTTGAGATTTAATTAACTTTAAATAATTAATTAATTAATTGAAATTATGTTATGAAACAAGTAAAACTTAAAAAAAATTATAAATCATTATTATGAAATATTTTTATGTTTTAATTAGTATGCAAATGAATTAACACCTTTTTACAAAGGAGAGATTTTAAATAGATTTGGCGAAATACCTTTTATTACAGATTCTCATAATTCTTTTCTGAAGGATTAAAATATATTCAATATGATACGCTACAATCCGCTTTGATATTCAATATTATTGAAGGGTAAAAAATATACTTTATAGCCTTTCGTGTGCGAAAACATATATATATTTTTATAGCTTTAGATAGACAGACTTGCGGACCAACTGGTGGTCAACACCCATAGACATTGGCGCTGCGAGAGATATTAAGCATCGCTTACATCATTCTTAAGCTTTAAATGTTACGTTACTTGTGCCTGTAGTTACACTGGCTCGCTTACCCTTCAAACCGGACACAACAATACTTAGTATTCCTGCTTAGCGATAGAATATGAATAAGAATGACGACCTACGTGGTCGAGTAGTGTGTACACCGGTTTTCATGGGTCCCGGGTTCGATTCCCAGCCGAGTCGATGTAGAAAATGTTCATTATTTTTTTATGTTCTCTTGGGTCTGGGTATTTGTGGTACCGCCGTTACTTCTGATTTTCCATAACACAAGTGCTTTAGCTACAAGTATATTTTGAAGTATGAAGAAGTCACCATACCGGAGATTCCTGTCCCTAACGACTGAATATAACTTTTTTTTTATGATATCGGTAGGCGGATGAGCAAATGCGCCATCTGATGGTAAGTGGTCATCATCGACCATAGACAATGGCGTTGTAAGAAATATTAACCATCCCTTACATCACCAATGCGCCACCAACCTTAGGAACTAAGATGTTACATCCCTTGTGCCTGTTGTTACACTGGCTCACTCACCCTTCAAACCGGAACACAAAAATACTGAGTACTGCTGTTTAGCGGTAGAATATCTGGTGAGTGGGTGGTACCTACCCAGACGGGCTTGCACAAAGATTATTATATATTACCAACAATTAAATTTTTACCCCAGTATAAAATAAAATGTCAATATAGATTCCATTCCGTGCAAGTTCGGCGCGCGAGCTAGTTTATAGTTTTTAAAAGTCCACATTCATAAATGCTTATTTTCAACAATGCGAACTTTTATTATTAAAGTTACAAAATGTATTAAACTTTATGATACAACGAGATCGCGTTTCCAAGATGCTTCAAGAAAAGAATTTCCTCATCGCCTTGATTCTTTGGAAACTATGACGGGAAACTGGTCGTTGAACTCTAGTTTCAACTTTTTAATCTAGAACTTTCGCTGTTGTGTTATATTAATACTTTAAATTTGTTATAATTTAACACTATTAATAAAACTTTAATTTTATATTTTATGCACGGGTGATGGCAGCTCCGGAATATAATTATAGACTAAATGAGCCCGTAAATGTCCCGCCGCTGCATTGGTTTGCCATATCCGTTTAACGAGAAGATTAAAGAAGATATTGAATTTTTATGTGTTTAATTTGTGTTTAAAATTCATCTCGTGCTCAGCGGTGAAGGAAAATATTGTGAGAAAACAAACACGTGTCTAATCGCATTTAAATTTTGCCACATGTGTATCCACCAACCAGCATTAGAGCAGCGTGATGGAATAAGCTCCAAACCTTCGCCTTAGCCCAGCAGTGGGAAACTTACAGGCTGTTACTGTTTAGAAGGTTTAGAGATTATTTCTCTACACAGTTTCAGCGGAAATTGGTGTAAACATATTGCAAATTTTCATCCAACACATACAGGTTTCCTCGTGACATTTACAAAATTCAGCCAAGCTTGTCCGGAGCGATTGAACCCGTAATTAACCGAACCTGAACCATAAGTTTTAATAATATTATAAATACTTAATTTGTCGCACATGTTACAAAGTAAGATATATTTACAGGTACAGAAAGAAGTAAGTCATCCATTGGTAAGGGTGATTTACAAAAGCTACCGGTGGTTAAGGCTTAAGACAGACTTTCTTACATTTCCAGTAACTCTGCCTTTTTACTTTGAGCTTGATACATAAAATACTTTTAATATTCAGACTCATCAAATATTATAAAAATTAAATGTTACAAAAATACGATTAACAATAAGGTTAGCGATGCACAAAACCCTTAAGGTATTATCTTTAAAGTGATTCATACCACCATAATGGACCGGCACCATAATAAGAAGTATTAACCACGCTTTACAGAGCCGTTACCTTGGGAACTGACAAGTTGACCCTTGCACCTTAAATGACTTTAACGCACTCCCCATCAACCTGAACACAACAATACTCAATATTGTTGAAATATGTGATGAGCGACTGATACTCTAGACGGCATACACAAAGCTCAACCACCACCTGAAATTATACTATCGGTGAAGTGTTTTCACGAATTCATGGTGTAATGATGTCTGTGTCCGTTCATTCTGCTTATATTAGAATAAGATAATACTTTGGGTATCCACATGTATAATTCAAACTGTATTTAAGCTTAAGTGATTGTTAGAATTAGTTAATTGTAACTATGAGTGTTTTGGGAGCTGAAACGGCCCATTAATTAGAACACCTGAATCTTAACTAAAGACTCAAAACGAAGCAAGCACTACTGAATTTTTATGTCCTTAGTTTATGTTAAGGACAAAATTTTATGTACCAATTCGCATTTAACCATTGAGGTGGAATTAGCTCCTAAACTCTTCTGCAAACGGACGCTTAAGTCCAACAGCGGAACATTACAGACATAGAACCCAAAAAGTCAAAATCGAAATGTTATTTATTCAGGTAGGCACATGAGAGCACTTTTGAATAGTTATGTTACAGTATTTGAAGTAAATGTAAGGTAGTAAACTGTTTTATTGTATTTATATGTAATTTAATAATTGGTGTTATAATATGTTTATGGTGGTATTCATTACAATCATTGTATTTTATAAAATTGCAATATCTTAAGCAAATTTAGATAAATGTTGCAACCTTGGGAACTAAGTACCTACTAAAACATTTCCGAATAATTATTATAAATGCGAGAATAACTTTATATGTCAGATTCTCATATATGGTATGACTAAGGGCCTGAATCTATCGTTATTAATTTACAAAGTAGCCTTTGTAATAGATAGATAAAAAAATTAATGGAGTCGAGAATAATATGAATGTAGAATTAGCAAAGAGTTAGTTCAATAGATAAGAGGGCCTGTGTTAGGTAAAGAAGGCGCTTCATCAATCGATCGAGGCTCGTTTGGAATTAGCATATTAAAGGTTACAAAGTCTAGTGTGCAGCTTAGTATACCGAAATTGGTTTATAATTATCCCTTTGTGCTGATATACTAAAAATTTTGAAAGGGATTCCAATACAATAAGTTCAATATATATTTGCAAGTCATCAGCCGTCCTAAGTGTCGTATCTTTGCTAAATATTATAAACAGCAAAGTTACCAGCTGTAAACGTCCCACTGCTGGGCTAAGGCCTCCTCTCCCTTTGAGGAGAAGATTTTTAGTTTATTATTTAATTCAACCACTCTGCTCCAATACGAGTTGGTGGTTAAACAGTTGGCAGAATTTTATGAATTTAGACCCACGCATATATGCAGATATGCTTTCGATGTTATCCTTCACCGCTAAGCACGAGGTAAATCATAAACAACAAATTAAGTACACAAAAATTAAGTTGTAATTGCTCGGATTTGAACCAGCGATCATAGGTTAATATGTACTCGTTCTAATCACTAGGCCATCTCGGCTCAGCTAAAAATTGTACTCGGCTAATTTTCATATTCATAGACAATATTTATTTCAATTTGCAGCTGTATTTTTTTGGCCGCTGCAGGTCTAGTGTATCAGATAAACGAAGTCCTAGATTCAAATAACGGAAGCAATAAATTTTATTGGATTTTTCTATCAGAAAATCTAAGTATCGACTTAGGGCAGGACATTGACGAAGGTAACTAGGCTTCGTATAGTAAGTAATGCCACTGATCCCGCGACTGATATCTCTCCGTGAGGTTTGCCTTTCCATCAGATAATGAGAGTAAGGGTGTGTATGTGTGTCTTTACACACACATCTTCACTTAAATATTCGCCGTAGTACGCACTTTATTATAGGTTGTTATCGGTCAGGTGGATCTTATAGTAACAAAATTAAGGCACGTGAAAGTTGGAAAGTATTTTTCAGGTTTGAACCTACAATCCTCGGTTAAGCCGTGCTTTAACCACTGGACTATCTCAGTTGTTTTTCATTTAGTTAAAAAAAAAAACTAATTATACCCTTACGCGTCGAATGCAATAAGGTTTAAGTATTATTATAAATAATATAAACCAAAGTAAAAATACTATTTGTTCAAAAAATTTACTTAGCTCCCAAAGTTAATGGTGCATTGGAGATATAAGGAATGATTCTAATTTCTTACGTCGGTGGTCGGCCACTTTCTATCAGGTGGAGCCATTTGCCGGTTCACCTACCTATTTCATAAAAATAAAAGTAAACAAGTCTGAAAACTTCTCACTGATGGAATAATGCCACGTGTTCTTAATGATAACGCATTCCGACTGTCGCTACACTGTAAGCTAGTTAGTATCGTAATTTTATAAACACGAATTAAACAAAAACTTCAGTAGTAGCACTTTAACTAAGGCCACACGTCTTCAGATAAATTAACTTTAAAAAGATACGTTTTAATAAAATCGAAATTTAACGAAAAATCACAATTTCAATAAATTTAAATGTTTCCTAAAGAGAGGCTGTTAATAAAATCGGAGCCTGGTGACAAATTTTATCAATAGAGCGTGTTAAATTAAATATTGTAGCAGTTAAACGAAAATTTAAAATTAGACAAGCGAGTTAAATTGTATATAAGATCGATCGAAATGTATTTTTGTTGGCGGTATTGTGTTATTACTAGTATTCTGACTAATATGTTGGAAGTAAAACATGTATATTCAAGGCGTGGACGACCTTCACTCGAGGGCATTCAAATTAAATCAAATCAAAGTAAACTTTATTCAAGTAGGCTTTTACACTTTTTGAATCGTCATTTAATAAACTATTTAAAGTAAAGCTACCACTGGTTCGGAATGTAGATTCTACCGAGAAGAACCGGCAAGAAACTCAGTAGTTACTCTTTTTCAACATCCAAAAAAACAGTCATGTTAGTTAAATACAATTATATATGTATGTTATGTCTCCTGCCTGGAAGTCAACGAGTATTAACTGCACGCTTTTTTATCATCAATATAATCTTGTATCGAATAATATTCTTTCTTTACCAATGTATTTTTTTTTACAAATGTCTACGGATTCGTTTTAAAGAAACGGATACCTTGTCCCAAGAATGATTTATTGACTTTGCGGAGTCGGAAACTTGGCGTTATACACATACAATGATTATCACTGATTTTATCAAAGTGATCAATGTTACTACATTTGTTCGTTAGTCGTCAGAGGATTGGCTTGATTGTGGATCGTTAGTTATTATTATTGATGGTTATTTTAGGTTACGTATTATGTTTGGTGATGATGTCTGTCTAGCCGAATTTCTCAACGACGCCTTTTCTCAAATTAAACTAGGCTAGTACTGGACATATTATAGTGCAAAATCAGGTCACGAATGCACTCTGCGTTCCTTCAATCTCGTTATCTGACGGGACAGCTAATCCGATACGGACACAACTTATTCCTAAACTTTCCAGTGAGGAGTTTCGAAGGGATAAACATATTGACTGTCGCTTCTCAATTTATATTTGATAATGTCACGTAAATTTGTAAAAAAATATATAATATTCTTATTAAAATAAAAACATTTATCCGCACCGATCAATCTCTATCGTGTCTTCTCCATAGCACGTGACATTGGCGAAATAATCAATGCCCTCTTGACACAAATAAAAGTCAAAACAATAAAAAAATTAGTTTACATGGTTAGTAAATATACTGTATGAAAATGTTTTAAATATGTCATATGCTTTTACGAAAGGATCCCTTAAAACGTTCCATAGTAATGTTCAAAAATATTTTTAAACCACGTTCGTGTGCTAAAGGTTATTAATAAAGCTAATGACTTTTTTAGATGGGGCGTAATATAAATATAATAATAACCGTACAATTAACAGGAATTAACTTGAAATCGCCTAATGGATCCCACGATACATGAAACCGCATTGAACCATGTTAAATTGTTTTAAACATTAAAATTTATTTAAATCCGACAATTGTTACAGAGCTATGTATTTTTGTTTTGTATGAATATTATATACGCTAATATTTAAACAAAGCAGTTGATTTCATCCCAACCCAATCAATCAGTCGTTTTAGTGTTTAGATAATTACTTATTTTTTTCACGATTTTAGAGTTTGATGGGTTCTTAAGCCGAGATGGCCCAGTGGTTAGAACGCGTGCATCTTAACCGATGATTTCGGGTTCAAACCCAGGCAGGCACCACTGAATTTTCATGTGCTTAATTTGTGTTTATAATTCATCTCGGCGGTGAAGGAAAACATCGTGAGGAAACCTGCATGTGTCTAATTTCAACGAAATTCAGCCACATGTGTATTCCGCCAACCCGCATTGGAGCAGCGTGGTGGAATATGCTCCAAACCTTCTCCTCATAGGGAGAGGAGGCCTTTATCCCAGCAGTGGGACATTTACGGGCTGCTAATGTATGTAATGTAAAAAATGGGTTCTTAAAAAATGTTAAAAAAAATGTGTCAAAATCCATTCCATGTGCAAATTCGAAATAACAGAATTGTACTACATATATATATATCCTATAAGATTCGTGACGTTTTTCCGCGGTGGGAAATTAAATCTGATTTGCTATTACAAAATCAAAATACCAATTTTAATAAAATTTTAAATAAAGTCAGTTGCGCCAATTTATTATGAATGCAAAAAATGCTGAATTATAATTTAAATATCCTCATCGAAATTTTATCGTAATTCATCTAGCTATTTAAGCACGAAGGCGTAATTACAAACTGCAAATCTTTCGTATAGACTTAATTGGGTTTAACATTTAAATTACCGTAATTTCTTATAATCTTTTTTGAACATTCAACTGAATCGGGCTTTGAGCTGATGTGTGAATTGAGATATTTTTAGAACATATAAATCTTAATTAAAGGCTGTACGCTCAGTCCGTACATCGTGAGAAAACCTGCACCTGTTGGATGTAAATCTATTAATACCTCTACGAGCAGTGTGGTCCAAAAACCTTTTCTCCATAACTTCGAACCTCGACCTCGGAGAATCGACCTGTCATCCATTAGATATTTTATTAAATTGGATAATTTTGTTAAATATTATTTTTTTGTTGTAGCGGCAGTTGTCATAGCATTCTTCGTGTGCTGGGCTCCCTTCCACTTCCAACGACTGTTCTTCATCTACGGCACTGGTATTCACCACTACCACACCATCAACGAGTACCTTTTCCTTGCTGCTGGAGTCTTCTACTACATCTCGGCTACCGTCAACCCCATTTTGTACAACATTATGAGCCATAGGTAAAGTGTATATAAGTTACATAAAACTATACAAATAAGAGTTGGTGTGTATATATTTTTATCGTTATTTATTTTATTACTAAAGTGTTATTATTTTACAAAAACTCAAAACTCACTCAAATTTATAAAGATTATCGGAACGAAGTTCTTTTACAGCAGTGTATGTCTCGGCTTTATAATTGTTTTATTTCACACAACAATTTTGTAATTGTCATTTCATTATTCTCAAACGTCGTTTATTTATCATCTTCATTTGTTTCTTCTCGTTGTTATATTAATTTGGAAAGATGAAACTTTGGCTATACATCGATAAAGTGGTTAAAAAATTAAAGTTAATCTTATTTTATTTACTCAATAATAACATAAACTTGGTGGTAGGTAGTACGGAGTACCCGTCATACATTCTATCACCAAACGCCTTGGTATTGTTATGTTCCGGTTTGAAGGGTGAGTGAGCCAGTGTAACTACATACATAAGGGACATAACGTCATAGTTCCAGTAGAAAAATTATCTACAAAATCTTAAATTCTAAGTTGTTGTACTAGTGTTACACACATTTCCGAAAGTTATACATACATACATATTCAGTGCACAAACACATACACTGTACCAATTAGATTGATTGAATAAAATAAAAAATATATAACGATCACTAAATACAATTACAAATGTACGTTTTTAATTAATTTAAAATATTCACGATTCAATACTTCTTAACAATACATCATTATAATAGCAAAGACACAATCATTTTATAAAATGAGAAAACATCAAATGATTTAATTTAATCTACGTATGTTGTCTTACAAAGACTTAAGTTTTCCGAATTCAAAGGTGAGAAGCGCTCTAATCTGAGAGAAGATCCTCGTCTACAAATTCCATTTAGGTCCGCGTTTCAGACGTTTTATTACTTAAACTTCAGAAAATGCTTTACAAAATATTTTGTTAAATATAAGCAACGGTTTCCAAATTAAATACGACATTTATTTATTTACATTTTCTAATCTAGTCGTTGATATAAAAATATAATTATTAATTTGTAATTATGTAAATATATTTTAAAAAAGACAAAAGGTTGCTTATCTTAAAGCGCTTGAAATTGCGAAGCGCTTCAACTATATTTTTAATAAGAAAATTGGCTTATAAGTATTTAATTACATTAAAAAATGACTGTTTATATAATATTACTATATGTAGATAATATATGAAACGGGCAACTTACGATAATTGTCTATATTTTTATATAAACATTTCATATTTAAATCAATACACAACATGTTTCTTTGTTTAAATACAAATTTCCAGTAATTAAAATATTTATATTTATTTTATAAACACGTGAATAAGAGATGAGATGTTTATGTATTAGTTTCAGATTTTTATATTTTCTATTTTTTTACGATATATGTAGTAAGCGGCTACTACCACCTTATAGATACATACATTGACACTTTTAGAAATATTAATATTGACCATTCCCTATATCGCCAATACACCAACAACCTTGGGTACTAAGATGTTATGAATCTTGTAGTATAATTACAGGAGTAGGTTTTAAACTGGCTCACAAACCCTTTAAACCAGCACACAAAAACACTGAGTACTGCTATTTGATGATGAGTGGAAAGTACCTACCTACTTGCACAAAGCCAAGTAAACTCTACCACTATTGATCTTGTGCGCCTTATAACCCTGGCCTTCTCCTCTCATAACGCGCCAACCTGGTGAACTAAGCTGTCGAGTTCCTTGTGCCCGTAGTTACTATGTCCCATTCACCCTTGAAGCCAACTATTTCTATTAAATGATTGTTAGTATTAAATACACGACTCATAATCCGACTAAGGTGTAGATGATGACTAGAAGATGTAGGTGATTCGACCTCTCTCCTTAGCATCTAGACACGCGGGAGCGTGTCAGCCAAGTACAAGTAACAGAACTGGCGAGCAGCACCGTGTGTAATATTACACGAACCATTTGGAGCCACTTTTGACCTCCTCATAACTCAAAAACTATTTGACATAAATATGTCAAAATTGGCTCATATATTGGGACTCGCGAGATACATATGTGTTCCAAATTTCATAAACACATATCTAACGGTTATTTAGATATTAACGTCTAAAAATCGTCATTTTTATCACTGACTGACCTATAGATCAAAACTATATCCTACTTCCAGGTGACCTAGAAAGTTGAAATTTGGCATGTAGGTAGAGAATTAGGCCAAAAAAGGAAAAACAGACCTTAGGCTACAATATTTTCTCCTAAATTATATGAAGAAATGATATTTTATGTAGTTATAAATAGATTTCAGGAAGGACCATTGTACTTGGCAACCATATAGATCTCACTTCTTTTGTCGTTGAAGTCAACAACCAAGGTATATACCATAATATTGGACTTGGCTCTCATTTTTACATTTATATTTTTGATGGGATTTAATATTAGTGGATACACAGGAGCTGGATTTTGAGATACATGCTAATTTTTCTCAAGTGGTTTTCTATTGTATTTTATTGTATTGTATATTAACTTATTAATCTCCCACAGATACCGAATCGCTTTCAAAGAAACCCTTTGCTGCCGAAAAGTTCGTCGCAAGAAGAGCAGATACCGTGACCAGTCGAGCATCAGAGAAACCATGGTCAACCACACATCCGATGGCTCACATCTAGTGAGGGTCAGGTCTCAGAGCCACGAACACAGGAATCGGACTGAGTTCCGAGGAAGACGGAGCAGCTTCTGCAGTAGTGACTCCACGAGTCTCTACAGCGACCGATGGAGAGATTACAATCGAAGACCGAAAGGCGTTTGGAGTAGAAATAATAATGAATCGAGTCAACTTATGCTTAAGGATTATAAATATGATTGTGAACTGTAAGCCTAATGTACTTCTGTAAAAATAAGTAAAGTAACAAAGAGTACATTTACCACAGTTGGAAAAAAATATTCTGCCCAATTTAGAGGAAGTTTGTTCTTTGCGAAATATTTAAAGTAATATAAAAAGAACTTTTTGTAAATGAAACACGGTTGGGCTAAAGACTTCTTTCGAGTAGACGGGTTATTGCGTATACCACCAGAATTTTTAGCAGAATTTTGTCTGTTACCTGCAAGTTTTAGCACATCAAAGTTGAACACTGTATGCCATGACAAACCCGCAACCCCCAATAAAATGCACGTGTACTAACCACTAGGCTATTTCGGCCAATTCAAAATACTCAGACGGATGTACCACGTGTTAAAAATATTTTTATTTTTATAAGAAAACGATTACTAAATATTTTTTATATAATAGTTTATTATACCAACTTGAATACAACCTTTGTTGGAATAAGTTTATAATTAATCGATATTTTCATTTAATGGAATTGGATTATTATATCAATTTACATATGAAGGAGAGGGTTCACCCTCTCCTCTCCCCCACCTCACATAGCATATAAAATGATTATTGGAAATAAGATAATTTGTATTGTATAGCATTATTATTATTTTGTATTCTTACAATCAGTGAGGGTGACGCCGGTGGCCGCCACACGCTAGGTGAGTCGGCATAAAATTTGTCAAAACTACAGGAAATATGCCGGTGGCGGCGTTTTGTGGTTGGGGCCAATGGCTCATGTGCGGCAACCCTGACTGTTTCATTGGTCTAGTCATGAGACCGCAGATCTGATGGTTCTAAGTTTAGCGCCGAGTCGGGCCACTAAATATTTCTGAGATTTTTCACCTAAGGTTTAGTAGTTTAAGAAAAAGGCACATATTATTAGTATTTATTTATAGATTGATCTAGTGTTGAAGTACTATTTTAAATGTAATTTGAATTACAAAAAGCTTGTAAAATAATTATGTAGATTTTTGTAAGTTGCATTGTGTAATGTACTAATAGCATTGTTATCATAAATGTCTTTATAATGTAACATATAAGTCGTGGATTACGTGTAATAAATAATTAACAATTAATAATGTGTGTTTTCTTTATATTTTGGTGAGGATGGAGCTAATTTTTGTTGCGTTTCTAATGATAATTTAGGGATTTTATATCTTCTAAATCGGGGCGCGAGTTGAATAGTCTAGGTGGTCATATTTTTCGCAACCAATCTATTTTTAATAGAATAATAAAAATAATAAATATTAATTTCCCCTGCAGACGTATCATAATTCACATTACATTAGCAGCCTGTAAATTTCCCACTGCTGGGCTAAGGCCTCCTGTCCCTTTGAGGAGAAGGTTTGGAGCATACTCCACCACGCTGCTCCAATGCGGGTTGGTGGAATACACATGTGGCAGAATTGAGTTGAATTTAGACACATGCAGGCTTCCTCGCGATATTTCCCTTCACCGTCGAGCACGAGATGATTTATAAATACAAATTAAGCACATGAATATTCAGTGGTGCTTGCCTGGGTTTCAACCAAAAATCATCGGTTAAGATGCACGCGTTCTAACCACTGCGCCATCTCGGCTCGTTAATAATTTGTAATGTTAATAAATTCAAGATATATATTTTTTAACTTTTTTGGCGCTGTAAGAAATATTAACCGTTCCTTACATCACCTATGCGCCACCAACCTTGGGAACTAAGATGTTATGTCCCTTGTGCCTGTGATTATTATGTGATATCGATCTGAGTGAATGTCCTTATCATCAGAATGTGGGGCAAAATGTGGTTTTCTATTCACTTTAAGCACTACACACCTTCTAGACGTGTTGATTATACAACGGCTAGCACTGAAGTGTGGTGTCGCCGACTCGCACCGACCGTTCTAGACTCTGTCGAAACGTTATCTAACACTGACAATGCTTGCGGCTCGTTATCAAAACAAATCCCGTATTGTTGACATCATCGACATATAATATAATCTACAATATATCATGTAAGTTGGGACATATGATTTCCAGGATAACTTTGTATCGTAAGAAAAGTAAGAAGATATCCCCGTCCCCCTTTTTAGCCACTGAAACATAAACAATCTCCGAGCGATTAATCCGAATTTATAACGTACTCTTCCTAATGCATGGTAAAACACGAGCCGCGTAATCTTTCACGCTCTTAACATATTCTTTCGTTTCGTTTTGAAGGGTTTTTTTACACTGTTTATTCAAAAAATATAATGTTACCCCATTTAAATACACGCACAGATAAATATTTAAAATAAATGCGTTGTGTATTTTGAATGAAGTTCAATGTTTAGAGAAAATTATATGAAATTGAATTTGTCATAATTATTTCCCATTTTTTAAATAATGTTGATATTTTTAATGTCTGAACATCTGTTATTTATTGAAAGAAACTCATAACAAAGTGTTCGTATGCATATTTTGACAGCGTTTTCTTTGACATTAAATGGTGAATTATATTTCAAAAATTTTAACAAGAATTAATAAAATACTAAATTGCTTATCCATGTTAATAAATTGTGCTTAAGTCAAATAATAAGTTGGGGGCAGATCAGTTTTGCGGTACACAGAAATGTCACCCAAGCTTAAGACCCCTATAATGAATACCTATAGTAATAAGTAGTATAGGTTACTTGTATCCAATAGATGACTGCATCGATTCAAAATATCAAAATCAATATATACTTCACTCAAATCTCTTGTTAGCGCATTGGAATTATCATTTTACAGTAAATTGATCTTCTTCTTCCATTTTCTGCAAGTCGAAAATCATATGATTTTAACTTCTAAAACAATTCTAGTAGTCTAGTGGTCCGACATGGCCCTCATAAGAGGTGAATTTTAACCGATGATTTTGAGTTCAATCCCGGGGCAAGCACCACTGAAATCTATGCTTAGTTTGTATTTATAATTCATCTCGTGTTGTACAGTGACGGGAAACATCGTCAGGAAACCTGCACGTGTTGGATGATAACCTGCCATCGCCTAAACCAGACTGGAGCAGCGTGGTGGAGTCAGCTGCAAATCTTCTCCTCAAAAGAGAGGAGAGATATTTTTATTTCAACAGTTCTAGTTTCTATTCCTGGTCTCCGTTACTGTGGTATCAATAAAAACGCCAACATAATCTGCAGCTCGTGCCAAAAGTACAACGCTTGCGGATCCTTAAACAAACCAAACGATTCATACCGTGTGACAATTTTCACTGGACTCATAGAACATTGAACATTTTATATATTTACCATATTTAAATATCATGTTATTGTCTATACTAATATTATAAATGCGAAAGTAACTCTGTCTGTCTGGCTATTTCTCTATCACGGCAATACCACTGAACGGAATTTAATGAAATTTGGTTTCATCTTGAACTCCAAGGAAGGCCAGGCTACTTTAACGCCTACTACCTGATGACTAACCCCTAAAACGACCACTTACCATATGTTGGCAAAATAGTCCGTTAGCCAACCCATATCATAAAAAAATATATAGATGGTATACCGGTGCTACGCGTTCATGCCATTTTCATTATGAATACTCTGTGTCAAGAATGTGAGCTGGACACGTGGCAGAAATACATAATTTACTGAAACGTTGCTCGTTACATCGTATTGTTGAGTAATTGTAGGTATTTTCTGAACGAATGAAAAATATAATGGTACTTAATGACTGGCTATACTAAGCTGCGATAGGAATATTACGAAGGAAAAGGGCATCTCTAATATATTTCTAAGATTGGAAATTGTAAACAATTATAAAGTATGACACAAAAACCTTGAGTTTCTTTCGTTGGTTTAACACACGGGTGTTTGCTTCTTTGAGTTAGTGTTAAAACTTTACACTAACGGTTTGACAATCAAGAAGTAAATGATCCACTATTACGTAAAAAATACTTTTGATAAAAAATTGGTTAAAAAATATTTCTGGTTTCAAAAATCCATATAATACATAAATTAAATAGTTAAAGCGTTATCTGCTTTAGTCTACCTTTGCATAAATGGAATAAATAATAATCGAATACAGTAAACAGGTATAGTATTAAAATAAATCTGAAATCCGAAAATAAAACCATAAATACTGTAATATATTTTTTCTAAATTCTTCTTATATATTTTTATTTGATAGTAAATAGAGATTGGAATGTATATTACTATTTTTGGACGGACAATCCAAAACAAATAACATATTTACTAAATGATACCCACCCGCTTATATAATTCTATAAGAGTTAAAATAAATACACTAGAGTTATTAAAGTTGCAAAGTAAACTTATTTTATGAAATTGCTTCCAGTTCTTTATATAGACAGATTAAAGAAACGTCTTAAGGGTCGACGCTATTTCTGAGCGATGAAATTCATTTTATAATGAAACAATTCTGAGTCTTCATTCGTTAATTTTAGCCTACTCATCATGGTAACAAGGTAATGATAACTACTGAACCACTCATAGATAAATTTTCTATCCGAAACCAAAACGAATTATTTCTTAAACAAACATATTATCATTATATTAAGTCCTAAAGTTATAGTTTCTAACTTTTCCAAGGGGCACCCATATAAATAGATTGGAGAAGGCTTTTATGCAATCTATAACCTGGGCCCAAAAGATTCGTTAAGATGTAAATTTAAAAAAATCAAAATGATGACTGTCGTTTCTCAATTTGTTCCTGACAATGTTATGTATGTACACATAAACATAAATGATTTTTCCAGAAATTGTGGCGTATATACTATTCATACTAGGTACAAACATAAACTTGTTACTCCAAGCACCCGATTACACAGTGTTAGTAATCCTTATGTGGGGCAATGTATACGTTGTTACAACAGTATCCCATATAAAGTTCAAAATATTAAAACACTAATGACTTCTTAGTTGTTTACTCACCTTGGGAATGAGATGATCCCCTCCTGGTTGTTTTAAATAACGAAAATATATTTATTGTTATATTATGAAAAAAATATTTTAAAAAAAACCCGTTGAATTCCATTCGCCGGTTCTTCTGAGGTCCGAGGTGATAATTTCCGAACAGGTGGTAGACTTTTGACAGAATAAGCAAGTGTAATACTTCCATATTGAATAAAACCGCCATCTTGGTGTGGTATTGTATGGTACCCTCACGGTTGCTAGCGCTTTAGCAATGTAAGGAATGGTAAATATTTCTTATGTGAATATAGTAGTGATGACCGCTTACCATCCGAACAACTTTTTTTTCCAGTAAGTACTCTTGAAGAAAAGAAAGGGTTAAATCAAAAGATCCCTAGTGGGATATATCCCCACCCTTATGTCAGACTTATATTACTATGATAATGATGTTTTCACAAAATGTTTTCCAGGAAACTGCACAAATATTTGTTTTAGTAATTTTTTTCAGTTCAGCGATTTTAATACGATCTCGTTGAGAGAGCTGCATTAGATGTCCTACGGCGCGTGTTTTTGAAATGTATCGACGAATATATTATATTAATTCTACTAATGTATTAATGAAGCATTGTTGTGGAATACTTTTTCAGGATCATAATTGTTTTGTTTTTAGTTTTGATCACTTTGGAATACTGACTAAAAAAAAACAATGAACTATTATTTCATACATATATCGCGGGGCAAATATTCGACAAATGAAATTTGTTTTGTATATGTATATAAAAAAAGAAAGCCACATGCTTATAAAAGGAAAATTTGATGAAAAATCACCTTCAATCGAAGTTTGTTTTTATGTACACCATCTACTAAAGCAACAATCAAAATTCGACTCTTATGCACTTCTTAGTCATTTTTAAACTTCAAAAGGAAAAAACAGCAAACATTAAAAGCCACCTGATATGAACAAAACAAACAGTTCATAATAACAGTTTTCAATGATTGATCAACACATTAAAAACACAAGGCGTAACTAGAATAAATAAAATTATTATTAAATTAAAAACTAGGTTTGAAAGAAAGATAGAGAAATGGCAATATGAATGTATGAAGAATCAAGTGAACCCTCGAAAAAATACAGCAGATATTACTTTGTCTTTAACAATATAACTTTAGCATAAATCCGTTAAAAACTTTTTTATGGTAAAGGTTGGCGGACGAGCATTTAGGTTACCTGATGGTAAGTAGTCACCACCGCCCGTAGACAATGGTGCTGTGAGAAATATTCACCATTCCTTACGACGCCAATGCGCCACCAACCTTGGGAAATAAGATGTTATGTCCCTTGTACCTGTAGTTGGCGGCACTGGCTCACTCACCCTTCAAACAGGAACACAACAATACTGAGTACTGTTGTTTGGAGGAAGACTATCTGATGAGTGGGTGGTACTTACACATGCGGGCTTGCACAAAGCCCTACCACCAAGTGAAAATTGGTGCATGAATTGAATGAATTTATATCTAAATAATTTAACGAAAATAAAATGGCGTAAATTAACATATAAACAATTATTACTTGCATGTAAAATTTAAAGGACATTAAATGTTGCCATGTTTTATTCAATTACTGGTGAAACATAATCCTCCCCTCTACCGTCGGGTGCGCTATTTTACAGAGGGCGAGTATATCACGATCAATGTCAAGTTTTAAAAGCTTCTTCGCCATTATCTTATTACGAACAATATGATTTAATATAGAATCTACGTGACGTTGCGAATACAAGTATCATAGTTTGAATTAAAACGGATATTAAATACTCGCACAAATCAAACATCCTACTTAAATAATATTTTATACATTACATTCGAGTTATTCTGCAAAAACTCTCGAATAGACACTCGACAATCAGAATCAGAATCAGATCTCAAGAATACTGTTCACGGCAGTCCAATTTATTTATTTATATATAAAAGTGAAATACCACTCACTGATCTCAAATCTCAGAAATTATAACACCTACAAACTTGAAATATGGCTGGTAGGTTCCTTATAGGGTGTAGACATTTGCTAAGAACGGATTTTACGAAACTCCGGCCCTAAGAGGGTGAAACGAGGATCGGGTGTTTGTATTATATAAATTTCGCGCGGGTAAAGCCGCAATTTCAGCTAGTATTCATATAAGACCAGGTTCCATGTCGTTCGTCAAAGCATCACGGTAGCATAGTGGGTTTCTGGTATACTAGGCCGCACCAGGCTCACATACGCCCTCTCCCTCTTTCACGTGAGCACGGGTGAAACGTTCCATGTTGTTGGCAAATAAAATCCATCGTCGCAATTAAATATTTACGTATGTTTATTTCAATTCCTTCGTCATTTGGGAGATTTTCATTTTTGTTATTTTTCGAAGGAAAATATAGGTCATGAAACTTCCAATGATTTCAGTTTTTTTTTTATTTCATTATAAAACCAGAGATTTTTTTTTACGGAAGTTTATTTGGTTAAATATTTCTTACAGTAGCAATATGAATGGGCCAATAGTCCAATAGTCTAGTAGTACCAATAGTCGATGGGCACGCAGGTGACTACATACCATCAATACAGCCTATTCATTTATAAATATAATTAATTTCTTAAGACAAGTGTGAATCACGGAGCAGGCGCATAAGTTTTTATTCGAAAAAAAATAATATAGGGTAAAATATACATATCCGTATGATAGACCATTTATCTTTAAAGTTCTTTTCCTTTTGACCTCATCAACATATGTAACCAAACCTTTAAATAAAAGAGACGTCCCAACGACTAAAATCTTTTTCGTATTAGGCAAATTTCAAAAGAATAAGGAAAAATACGATAACGAAAATTTATAAATATTCAGTATCTAAATCTGCTTACACTGACAATAACAAAAGTAATTTACAATATTCTAACAAAAATACTCAATGAAAAACATATTCGTAAATAATAAAAACCGAACGTAACAATTCCCTTTGTGAAAACTAAATGAGTCGAGTGGACCCATCGAACGATATTGTTTTCAAACATACATTTTCCATTTTTGTTTGGAATATATCAGCGTCAAGTGCGTGGTCCGCATGAGGATACATAAATGTATACATTAAATGTTTTGCATTCAATCCTAACCCATTGATCCGATTGAGTTAAAACAAAAGTTAAAACATTTTTTTATATTTGTAAATGTACATTTACGAACAAAATATATTTTCCTTACTCACTAACCGACCCGACCTCTTTATCCTCTATTTTACTCTATTTTTAGATTTTAGATGAATTTAGATTATAAGATGTTAGCGATAGTATTGATAGTCTGTCTATAGTGTTGTCACGTAGCAATACTATAGATAGTATCAATAGTATCGATAAGGAATACCATTACTTTTAACCTAAGCTATCCACACTATCGATAGTATCGATTCTTTAGTGATATCGATAGCAAGTGATTTTTCGATAATATCATTTTCCCAAGATAAGTAATTTAGTAAGGCAAATAATGACACAAAATATTTAAATAAATTTAATGAAATTTGGCCCAGTAAAGAATATAAGAATTAATTCAATTATCTCATGTACTAAAATTATGTGTCTTCTTGTAGAATTATATGTATGATAATAATAATGACCTACGACCGAATATATTTAAAGATGCGTTACAAAAAAAAAAAATCAACGACAACTCAGGGCCAGGATTCAGGAACATTATCAAGAATTGGACTATGTAATTATCCTTTTCATTTACTGACTATCGATAGTCCAAAACCATCGATATTATCGCTGTTATCAATAGTATTCCTCAAGGAGAGCTATTGATACTATTGTTAGTATTGATCAAAACAATACTATCGATAGAACTATCGATATCTTGAATAATTTTCGAGATCACCTATCGATAGTCAAACTATCGATAGTTCTGCAACACTGCGGCATATATTATTCAAATGGTAAACTAAAGATGCTGCACAACACTAATGTTAACGATTAAAGCAATTAGATGCCACTTACGACCGAATATCTTTCTATTGTGCTATATAAAACAATTAGCGCAACTTGTACAGCAAAACAAGTTGTTGTTTACTTGCAAATGTCCTTTTGCTGGGATCTGCTTTTGAAGGAAAGATCTTTGAACATATTCTAAATCACTGCTCCATTACGGGTCGAGCACACATGTTTTCAGCCCGCGTCAAAAAATCAGTAGTTCAATCACCCAAAGAACTCAATATATTCGGAAGATTCACGTGTTCTAACCACGCGGCCATCTCGCCTGCTTATATTACTTACTTCATTTTATAATATTTAACTAAAGAAAATTTATAGCAAACCCTTTTATTTGCCAAGAATTATCTACTGGTATGAAAAAAATAAAAAAAATAAAAATCTGTGTAAGAAATACAGCACCAAGCTTGTTTTCAGACTAGCATTATTAAAGAATTGAAAATTGTTTTAATAAACCGGAACGAACTGCTCACTCCCAGGCTTATCATAACATTAAACCCGCTAGCAAAAAGATGCTTCGCACGAATATCTGTTTTATAAAATGTAGCCTTAAAAGCTTCCTTATAAAAGACTACCTATATATGCAGCATAGTATACAAACTTAATATTTGATATTAAATAGTAACTATCAACACTTTAATAGTAAATTTTTAATAACCTGTTTAAGTTACTATATAAAAGCGAATTGTGTACTGTGTTCATAGCTTCTGTTATGTTTAAGTTAAGCATTTGTAAGTTTTTTGAAATGCAATGTTTAAGTAAACTTGACGTGTCTCTATTTGTTATAATTTATGCTTAGATATTTAGGTAGTAAGGGTCCGATTGAGTAACTAATATAAATACTAATAAAATAAAAAAAAAGACAAAAACAAATGTCACTGGACGATTCGTACACTTTCAATTTCTTTACACGATGTACAAAAATAGTGAGAAGCGGTAAATAAAGCAATTATTTAGAGACGATCGAACGATATCGTACGATACGGCATACGATACAATCAATTATTACAGGCCAAACCCACATAGTGTTAGTGTACAATATTTTCATTAAAACTATATTAATTTTATAAAATGTGTAACTTAATTTAAAGTCGCAGCTTCAGAGCTTCCCATCTGCAAAAATCCCTGGACAGAGTGTTGAGGCTGCCGCGGATTCGTTAGAGTAAGGAGGCACATTTTTACGTATGACGACTGGGAAACGCACTATCGCGCCACTTTAGTATCCCGAGCGAATTATTGTACTGGACAGGAAAATCACTGTAAGCATGCCAGTTTTAGTATATTATATTTATTATATTATTTAAGAAGCTTCGTTTCGCAGTTACACCCGCTTTCGTTTCAGACTGAGAAGAGCGAATTTCATATTCCGGTACCTTAAAAACGACTAACCCGACGAACTCGAACAAACTTTGTAACAAATATCAAAAGCAAAACAATTATCGAAACAATCTCTAACAAGCCATTGTAATCTTACAAGTTTAATTAAATTTTAAGTTACAATCCATTTGTAATGTAGATTCTTCCGAGAAAAGCTGAAGAGATACTTGTTTTTACCCATCATTTACATAATCTGCTGAGTCTCGCATCACCGTAACATCCTCGTCTTCAAGACAATCAGCGTAATTTCGAACCTCTTTAACTTCGTCGTGGACAAAGCTAGAAGCCTCAATTTTTTAAGACTTTCTGCGTTCTCGAGTTATTTAAGTCAATATTCGCTAATTTTATTGCTCACTCATAACCAATTTTTTTTTTTTATGATATATTTCAGCCTATTAATTAATTTGGTCATACAGTTATCAGAGCCGACCTATTGTAATAAACATAAACCTACTTATTTGTTACTTATTAATATGTGGTGACATTAAATGTGATGTATTAAGACATTTTTTTAATATTGTTTAACTTAATATTGGGGACAAAACTACTTTGCGGACAAACCCTATTATCTCAGAAAAACTGAACTAATCAAAATTGGTTAAAGTCACACCTTTTGTGAACTGGGAAATAAATTGATTATACAAATATTCAACTAACAATTATATAAGTAGCCTTTGACAAGTTGAAAATAATAACTATCTCGGAGCGAAGCAGAATGTTACGCGGTGAGTAGGTTAACCTTATGTATTCTGGAATTCGGAACTCACGAACAAAACTTTTCGTTTGTGATATGAATATAGTTATAACAAATTTAATATTTAAATAGTTATTAATCTCGTCTAGATTCTCTCGCTGTGCTGTACATAAGCCTTTAGATGGTCAAGAAATTACGCAAATGAAAGACTGTATATCGCACATGCATGCATACACGTTTTCCGAGACTTGTTTTCTTTTAAGTTTAGAGCGATCGCTTATTATATGAACTGTATAATTTTTTTTTATTAAAATAACCTTCTTGGTAGATTTCCATCACAGCCACTATTCTTAAAAGATAAAGCGGTTTTAATCTGATGGGACGACAATCCGACGCGACCGGAGAGCTTACCGGCTTTATATCCGTGTCTTTCGAGGTACGGAATCGCCAACATTACAATTTTTTTTTTATGTTATAGGTGGCAAATGAGCAGGAGACTCACCTGATGGAAAGTGACTATCACCGCCCATGGACATCTGCAATACCGGGGGGCTTGCAGGTGCATTGCCGGCCTTTAAGGAGGGTACGCTCTTTGAAATAAAACTAGTTTTTAACGGATTTAATCGCGTATATTAATTATTTTATTTTAACATCCCGACGTTTCGAGCACTTTGCAGTGTTCGTGGTCACGGGCAGACTAAGGTGACATTTGTCTGTTCGAATTAAAAAGAAATATTATTTACAACTACCGCCAACGATTTCTTAATTGGTATCTTGAGTAGCGTTCCAGTTGCACGCAGAAGGCACTAACTGTATCTTTAGGTCTTGCAGTCTGTTGGATTTGGGATTTTAAATTTTTAATAAGTGGATCCCAAGTGTTAGAAAGTCTCCAACCATCTTCTCTATTGAAGTTCGGATGTTTTTGAATTTCAATAGCCTCGCGTATCATTCTAGGAATGAATCTGTGTTCTCTAGCGAGGATCTGTGGTTTATCAAATCGAATAAAATGGTTAGGTTTATCCAGAGCATGTTCACAGACTGCATACTTTGAAGAACGCCTATTTTTGACATCTCCTATATGTTCCTTGACCCTAGTACCGATGGTTCTCTTTGTTTGACCTATGTAAGATAAACCACACTCACATTCGAGTTTATATACTCACGCAGTTTGTAAAGGGATATTACTCTTGATAGGTCTCAAGAACTGGCTCACTTTCTTATGAGGCTTGTAAATGGTTTTAATCGAAGCTCGCTTCAAGATATTGCCAATCCTGTCTGTAACTCCCTTCACATATGGTAGAAATGCAGGTTGTCACTCAACTGTGGGTGGCTTGATACGGCTTCTGCGATGCTGGCGAGGCACGGGCAGCTTGTTCTGGTGGAGTGCAAGCTTGACCTGAAGTAGCTCGTCCTCTAGGTGTTCAGCATCGCAGAGATGGTGGGCTCTCTGAAACAAAGATTTGCCAACGGTAGCTAACTGACTAAGGTGGTGGTGCGAGTCACCATTGAGGTATTTATTGGTGTGTGTGGGTTTCCTATAAACTGTGTGACTTAATGTATTGTCAGGATTCCTGATAATAAGGATGTCAAGAAAAGCTAAAGAATTATTTGCCTCTAATTCCATAGTAAATTGAATGTTTTTATTTATAGAATTGAGATGTACTAAAAATGCAGATGTCAGATCACTAGATAGTATTGTGAAAGTGTCATCTACGTACCGTTTATAAAACCTAGGTGTTATTGGTCCGGAGCGAAGAGCCCTCTCCTCTAGGTCTTCCATGAATAAATCATGATTTACATTCAATTTGAGCCGAGATGGCCCAGTGGTTAGAACGCGTGCATCTTAACCGATGATTTCGGGTTCAAACCCTGGCAGGCACCACTGAAATTTCATGTGCTTAATTTGTGTTTATAATTCATCTCGTGCTCGGCGGTGAAGGAAAACATCGTGAGGAAACCTGCATGTGTCTAATTTCAACGAAATTCTGCCACATGTGTATTCCGCCAACCCGCATTGGAGCAGCGTGGTGGAATATGCTCCAAACCTTCTCCTCAAAGGGAGAGGAGGCCTTTATCCCAGCAGTGGGACATTTACGGGCTGCTAATGCTAATGCTAATGCTTTTCTTGAAGGTTCCCAAGTCGTACCGGTTCGGAATAACCGCCGGCGAAAGCTGGTTCCACAGAGTGGTTGTGCGAGGCAGAAAATGTCTTAAAAATCGCGCTGTTGTGGATTTTCAGACATCTAGGTGGTGCGGGTGATATTAATACTACCTACTACGTAGTAGCTTCTGAGAATTTATTTTCAGATAAACCCAATAACGTTGGCCCGACACAGGGCTTGGGATCCTTAGCCTTATAATATGAACATATTTATCTACTAACTGCTCTGTAACGTGTATATATATATATATCTATATATATATATACATATATATCTTTTATTATTATATATATATAGTTACCTACGTATCTAAAATAAGAGATTTCTATTCCCTAATTACTATTTTAGGGTGCGTTTACTCAATTCATTAATCACTCTCAATGCTGACTGTCGAAGCCTCAGATCACACCTCTATCAATCTGGATTTGGACAAGCTCATCACGAAATATCCATTTTAATAGGACCCCATGCATTTGGAACAAAAAGATTAATGAAAGACATTTCATTCAAAATTCCGTAAGCCTTTGAATTTCTTCAAGAACCAAGACTCCGGTGCGAATAACTCGAGAACGTAATTAAAACTTTGAACAATGCAACGCGCATCTTAGTTAGGTAAGATTTTGATGCGTATACTCGTACTAAAAAAATATTAAACAAATAAATGTTATAGTTGTTGGTATAAAAATAACAACAATATGCCGCTCTGCTTTGAAAGGAACTCAGCAATTAATTCCAAGATTATTATCATACAACATTTTATACGTCGAAGAATCTAGAAATTTAATTGGAATTTATTTTGACTATTTAGTTCGAGCCCCACGATACAGGTCTCCTAGTGTGGGGTCCAAAGATAATCAAAATTTCAAAATTGTTAAAACCATAATGCACCTCAACCAATGGAAAACATTGTAATAGTTTAAGTTAAGTTTAAGAAGGTTAATAGTGTCATATGTTAATCTATTATGTAAACATTGTGTTTTTTTCAATAAACTTTTATTATTATTATTGTTTTATTATTTATCGTACTCAGCTGGCAACGTCAAGCTGGAGGCTTGAGCAATGTCGGCACTGTGTGAGCATGAAGTTAAGAACATGTGATATGTATGTATGAAAGTGTGAAACTTGCTGTGGGAGCGCCGACCAGGTCGAACTCGCTACGTTACCAACTGAATCGTGCTCCATCTTGTTAATCTTATAATATTTTAAAGTTATTATGATTTAATATTGAAAATACTTCTATAGACTATCATTTCAAAGATCATAATGTTTAAAAACCACATCAAACCTAAGTAAGCAAAATTATTTAGCACATCCATCAATACAATTGATTAAGCTGTTCGAACTAATTGGTATCGGGAAATATACCTCTTAGCAAGATTATTTCAAAAGAGGACTACTATCAGGCACGCTATTCAAGTCTTTAAACGAATCAGCAGCCTTCGGTTAAAATCCAAGTGTTCTGTGCACTGGGCACATATTTGTGCGCTCCCATACCTCAGATAGAATAAAGTACTGTGACGACGCATTAATCCTACGTAAAAACTCTTTTTTTTATATCAGATTTGCCATCTCATATGTTTACAAGAGTTTGAGTGAGGTAAAGAGTGCGCTTTTGTTCGTGCACTATTAGGATATATTAGCTTATGTAGATTGTAGGCATAAGCTAATCTTTTGAAAGGCTGCCGTGAACAGAGTCGGTCAAAAGGACATCAACATCATCATTGTCATCAATGTTAATGTTTATCGATAAAACGCATTATTTATCGATATATCTCACAATGAATACAATCGATTAACCTTTTATCAAACTCAGTTTGGTTATAATTTAAACTGTTCCTATTATATGTTCGTATGTTATTTTTTGTCTCGAACAAAGACTACCCAAAGTAAGGTAAACGATTACATCCTGATGTCAACACAAAGGAGCCGCGGACATTCCCGTTTACCGTGAAATAGATTGAACGAATCGTTTCATTTACAAAAGTTATTTGAACGGATTCAAAAGGCGAACGACTGCGCTTAACATCATCGTTACCACTTATTGCCTATCTAAATTGTATGTTATATTATACATCTATTGTATGTATATATATATATATATGTTTGTAAGGTATGTATTGTATGTTGACTCCCTTTTAGGTTTTTACATTAATTTGGATGAGCAAGTAGCTGCCAGTCTTGGTTTCGTACGAATAAAGTAAAGATTTTATCTCGTGGTTTATTTTATAAATATCAGCCAACCGATCGGACTTAAAATGGCTTGGTAAATAAGCCATTATTTCTTGTAAAAAGTAAAGGATACAAAATGTTTATTGTGGGTTATCCCTAAGAGATAGACATATACCACTGCGGATTAGTTTGTAGATCTTTTTAAAGTGTACAATACTATAGCAGATTATTTTGATCTATCTCGTAGGGTTCGGCCAGCGTTTGCAATGTAAGCACAAAATGTGTTTGTTTACGACATCAACTTAGAAAACTGTAAAATTGTCAGTGTTTCTTTACTATATTATGCATGTATTCTACATATAAACCTACCTCTTGAATAACTCTTTCTTTTAAACAACAACATCAAAATCAGACGGTTAGACAGCGGGAAATGACTTTGTTTTATGCTATGTAGTGATATGAGGTAGAATTACCTACGTACTTTACCTATCCGTTTACGGTACTTTAAATATCCACGTGCAGATAGCCTTGCGTAATTTTGCTTCACGAGAAAATTCAACTTGCCCGTAACCCGAAATCTTGGGTTAAATTAGCGGGTTCGAGCCACTGAACTGTAGCCACTTCTCCTTTTTGTATGTATCTTAAAAAATACCTTCCTATTCCGAAATAAGTATTTTTTTCAACTAACTTTTTTCTTTAACTATTCTTAATTTATTTTGAAATTAATGTTAATTATTCCAATAATACTACGCAAATACCAATCGGCCTACTGAGTTTGTTAAAGAAAATCATTTAAAATAAGTACAAAACATAATTTTTTTTGGAATAATAATCCTTAATTTCAAAAAATATAAGAATAAAATACAAATTAAATGAGATACATACTGTAACTTTATTTATTTATGTTGAAGATGACTTTATTATAATTTATAGTTAGTCATTGTCGTATGGATACGATAAAGATTTATTCTGTGAAAAATTAAACGAGCAGTATTACCCCCAAATACACGTTGACACAATTTACTTTCTACTAGAGATGTTTTGATTAACATACATAAATATTTACCGTACATACCATAACAACTTTGTAGAACAAATATGATGCAGGTAGCTGTGTTGATATTAATTCGGGGCTTTGTTCAAATCCGTTTACGGTATCACTCACTCATAACATATTCCACGGCTAAACATCAATAGTTAATATCGTTGTGTTCCAGTTTGAAGGGCGGGTCAGCCTGTGTACCTACAGGCACAAGGGACTTAACATCATTGTTTCCAAGGTTGGTTACGGATTGACGATGTTAAGGGATGGTTAATTTTTCTTATCACACCAATTTTTTTTATTTTTTTTTATGTCAAATGGTGGCACACGAGCAGGAGGCTCACCTGATGGAAAGTGACTACCACCGCCCATGGACATCTGCAACACCGGGGGGCTTGCAGGTGCGTTGCCGGCCTTTATTTTCCATGGATGTCAGTGACCACTTACCATCATGTGGCCGAATCGATATCTATAAGTGTACCTCCAAAGCGTCAAGTTTGTGCAAGTTAGTGACTACAATAGTCCAAATGAAATCGGTCGATTCTGCGACTTTTCCACAAACAGTCTGTAAGTCGCTATTCCATTAAGACTATATTATTATTACAAGAAACGACCAAGAATGTTTGAGCTTGATGTTTAATTTTATGTCGATAAAATAATCAGTCAAGCAAAATAAGCACTTCCGTCGGCCTTTTTTGTAAAACAACAGTAACTACTCCAATATAAAAGCTACTTGTATTTTTATATAATTTCTGTACGTTTCCTCAAACAACCTGTCTACCCGAGATATTTCCCGCAGGAAAACAATTTGAACTATCTTAAGTGTATACGTGACACTTCATGACGTGACAGTAGTCGCATCGCCTTTGTATGTAATATTAAACGGTTTGCCTCGTTGGTCTAGTAGCTTGTTCATGTGGCTGCAGATTTAAGGCATTAGGTTCTAATCCTAAGCTTATAAAGTTTATCTTATATTATGCCATTCTCAAAGTTAGGAAATTAGTAGTGTTGAGCACGTTAGCCGAGGCTCCTGCCCTACAATCTCTTTTCTATCGTGACAGATCCTGTCCTTATACATTATGTTATCTTATGTTTGATAACAATGCACTAAAATCACAAACCCAAAGAAATCTGTGGCAAAGAAATCCTTTGAGACACCTTCATTAAAATATTATTATTTATTTCCTGGTCACTCGTCGTATTTACTTCGCTACGAATATTTAATTATAACGGATTAATATCTACCACTCCGAACCAGTGGCGGCTTAAAATTTTCTCATTAACGGAAGAATCAACAGATAAGTATATCACATTTTAGGAACTAAAGCGATTAAATCTAAATCATAAACATTGTACGATGACTCCGTAACGTATACATTGTTCAGCGACAGTATTAAGACCTTTACTAGTAAGGACCGCGAAGAGTTGGTCCATAAACAACTACGTCAGTGAAATTCTACGTAAATTTAATTTACTCTTGGTGGTTTCAGACTATTTGTAATGTAAGAGCGCTTTTTTTAACAAGTCTAGTAAGGTCCTAGTAAGTTCTAGACCTAGGAAGCAATTTTCGTTCAAAGCTTTATAAAAACATGTTCAAGCGTAATCAAAAAACGTAACAGACAGAGAGAGATATTTTTCAGTTTATAATATTAGTATTGATTTTATATACCGAAGTTTAAATTACGTTGAAGCTCATTCAATGACAATCAATAAATCGAAGTACGAATACCTCTAGTATAGACAAGAAAATATCCCGACTTGAGTGGAATCTGCGAAGGAAACTCGTCAATTATTTCTTTTATATTTTTAATATAATGAAAAAATAACTATTTATAATAGACATATATCAATTAAAGTCTTAGATACATAATATTTAAAGACACAAAAACATGCGCTATCAAATTAAACGCACTGTAAACGCTTCTTTTCTGAAACGACATAACACAACTAAGTAGATCGCTGCATCTGCGTCGAGGACATCACGTGGGCATTAATTAAAAGTTGTGTTCATTTCGAGAACCATATAATAACATAATTTTAACGCAAAACATATTTACGTTATTGTGTTGTATGTGTTGTGGCGAAGTTTAACTGTACTATAGTTAGTGATTATATGTATTTATTCATTCGCTTTGATACACCAATTGTAACTTATAATGTTACATTATATTACATAAATGTAAATTTCCCACTGCTGGGTCTCCTCTCCCTTTGAGGAGAAGGGTTGGAGCATATTCCACCACGTTGCTCCAATGCGAGTTGGTGGAATACACATGTGGCAGAATTTCGTTGATATTAAATACATGCAGGTTGTCTCACGATGTTTTCCTTCACCGCCGAGCACGAGATAAATTATAAACACAAATTAAGCACATGAAAATTCAGTGGTACTTACCTGGGTTTGAAGCCGAACTCATCGGTTAAGATGAACGCGTTCTAGCCACTGGGCCATCTCGACTTATAATGATTTCTATGATAAAATGCCGCAACTATTTTAACATTGGCTTTTAACAAATTGTTCTTTTTTTTAATATTGAAATATAAGTAATAAATAAGGCTTATTGCGTAATACAAGACAATATTATAGATGATTAAAAGCGTTTTGGTATTTGTCGATTTTCGGGTAGGACAGGATTTGCCGGTTCTCCTCGGAATCTACATTTTTACTGTGGTAGACTGACTAATATCCTACTGCCTTACAGAAATACTTTGTATAACTGTGACCAAACCAGGGCTGGATTTGCCACCAATGGGCTCCACAGAATATGGAATGAACAGTTCCATACCATGAACCACCACATCGGCAACAGAGTCAGCAATAACGCTCGGATCATCCGTCGATAAACAAACCTACCCCAATGGGTAGGATGCAAAGAAGGATCGTATCCCATCCAAATCTGCTGACTTGTAGTGCCACACTTGGCGGCAGCCCACGAAACGAGGTCGTGAGTACCGCGCAACCGGCACTGTACTCTGAACGAGACAGTGGTCCGACGAGCCCAGACGATACGAGGTCGACGATAACCTGATAGCTATCCGGATGGGAAGTCAGGAGAAGGTCCAACAGGGAAGGTGTATGATCCTCCACGTCTGGTATTCGGTTATTACGTATTACTTACACGTGTATAGTTCAAAGCTTCTATTTAATTGAATAAAGTGTTAAGCGTTTGTTAAATCCATTCGAGACCGCAACCGCTTTCTCGTTAAACCATCACCTGTATTAGAGCTTGTTTAGATTTACTTAGAAGTTTGCTCGTTGACCTCCGTAACTTAGTGTTAACAAGTAACAAAGTGATTCATTCGTTTAAGTAAAATTACTTAGAAGGTTTCTAATAAAATTCCTCCAGAGTACTGTGGTAGGACATTGTTTTTCATTTATAATTAGAAAGCTGACAAATTGGGCATCAGTTGATAATTAGTCACCCAGTAATTATAGGTCTATTTCGGCATAAATACAGTTATCCCCTGTATACAATAGGGCTTCACTAATACTCGACAGAACGTCGAATGCTATTTGCTTTTTTGTGTGCTACACATGAGACGCTTTTAAATATATTTGAACATTACAATATTAGAGGAAAATCGATTGATCGTCTTGCTTTATACTTGAGTCAAAGATATCAACAAGTTTTCCTAACACAATGAAGTTATCTGAGTTTGTTTTTTCTATAATAAATGTTTATTGATTAATTGATGCTGACTATTATTATCAATAGTAGTGATTCTGTACCTAACTATTACTCTAATCTATAAAATTAGAGTAATAGTTATTAATAATTAGGTAGGCAAAAATAATTTTGCTCATTTTTCCAAAAATATGACTATAATTGATCATAGCTTCGACTTAATTTAGAAGAGTTTATTTACTCGACTATTTTCTAACCACTTGCGGAAAACTAAAAAAATAAATCGATTTTAAGTGAATAAATATTAGGTGTTATTATTTTTGAAAAGTTGCAAATTATTTAAGGATCTTGTCACACTAGCCTAACACCACGGCATCGGTGTGCCTCCAATTTTACTTTATACGAAGATAAATAACTCATTATATTTTAATATTAGAATACCCATGTATGCCCAGCCTTATTTCTTTGTACCGCACACGGTGCAAGATTTCAACATCATTTCAGGTGAAATATTGGAGGCAACGGAATGAAACCACCACAGCGCCGAGCCGACCGTGGATACCATTCTGTTACTTAACTTCAGTAATCAAATTTTTTTGGTTATGTAATTTTAATTCATACTATAATTGTAATTTTAGTTGATAAAAGTAATATAGTAAATTGCCTTTTTTTTGGCGTCTGCGGCTACAACAACAACTATCTCGCAAAGTTGTTTAGATATACTCGTAGATACCATAAACAGCATTCTTTATTTACTTTTAGCCAATCATTAATGGAAGCTCTTAGGGTTGTTAAACCTTCGGCTTCAGATATAAATTGCGCTTCGGTCCGACACTAATTATAAATGACAAAATAGTATAAAGTCAGCATTCGTTGATTTCCAAGCAGGATAAATAGGTAACAATTCAATTGATTCGCGATATAGATTAAATTATTTCTTGCCTTTCTTGATTGAGATTAGTTCTTGCCGGTTCTGCTCAGAAGAATCTAAACCTGAATAACGATGTTGTTTACAAAAGTGATCACGAGTGCCTGTTTGAATGAAATATATTTAGATTTTGATGTTGAATCCTGTAGATAACAAAAGTTTGTCATGAACATTAGGAAGTAGCTCCAATTACAATTAACAGGCGGAAATAAATAATTAAAATGCCACTTACCTTCGAACGCAAACTGTCAAACTCAAAAGCAAACTAGGGAATTATTTTAGCCTCCCAAAATTCAGGTAACCGAGTAAGAATATAATTATGTTTTCAGATGTGACGATCTTGTTTGTCTATTGGATTGCAGGACCAAGAGATTTACGTCATCTCCGAGGCACGAAAGTAAACACCGCAAATGTGATCACTCGCAACTTACAATCTACTGCTATTTGTGGCTACTGCTAAAAAACTAATGACCAAAAACTAGTATATTTTTTGTCTAGATCCCGAAATCTGCAGCTTTTAAGCTAGATTCAATGAAATAATGTATGTGTATGAATATATATATATATATATCATACACGCGCACCACGACTTATGGACGACCATAAGGTCTATCAAATTAAATCAGACTGAACTAATGATTTGGACGAATATTTGGATTCGTGGAATATATTTTTCGGTAAAAAACTTATCTTTGATGACAAATTATTTGATTAATATTTTCAAGATTTCCAGGTACCTATAATTAAACTTTTCTTATAATTAAAAGCTTATTAGTAGACGTTACGTATTTGGGTGATCTAAATTAAGAAGAAACTTCACTTGAGCTCTTTAGAATATTCCTGATACGTAAAGCTTGTATATTAGAAGCGGAAACGGAAGGCAGATTCAACCGAAGTGAACCAATCATAAACTCAGGTAGAATACGCGAGAGCTAGGATTAGATCTACGTAAAGTTAGGAAAGTTATGCTTGCGCGAACATCTTAGTCACTCAGGCCGCCAAGTTGGATTGTGCGTACTGTACTCCTAATGAGAGCTTACTAATCAATAAGATTGCTGTTCCATCACCAACGTTTGGTATTGCCATTTCTAACAAGACACATAAAGGAGGTATATAAATAAATTTTATTTATTTTGTAAAAAAAAGAAATGTTTATTGAACGATATCAAGTAGCATTCATATAAGACAAAAGACAAAAGTAGGCGAAATATGATCGAACATATAGATTTAGTGTAACTGTACTCGTAAACTGCGAAACCCTATCGTCACGTTTATTTACAAAGCAAGAGACTTTCAGAAGCCGAAGCCGTGCAATCGTTCTCGTACTAAAGAGAAGGTTATTGTCCTGCACTTACATTAACCCTTCCTTCAACAATACTAACTTCAACCCCATACATTGTTCTATTTTGACCCGATCCAGATTTGAATCCTCAAAGTCCGCAACTTTATAAGTTTTAAAAGAGACTGTATGTATTTTATATCATAATTCAATGTTCAGGACATACATTTTTCGGCTTCGAAGACCTTGAGATCCGAAACTACAAGTTTTAATAAAACACTGCATTATTTTAGCTCTCGTATTACCTATTGTCGCTGAAGCCGCGAATTCCTGTTAGTTTCGCTCCAAGCTGACTTTACAGAACTCAGTACAAATTATGGACTTTAATCTCGCACCCTTAACTTATATATTTATTTCTGTATGTTAACAATATTTTCGCAAACCAATTACAAAGTTTTAAATACTTGCGGAGTGTTTTCGCAGACACGTCATTTACAGTTGTACCGTATTGAATATTTTAAGGATTAAAAATATACGTATAAACAACCTGTAGAAAATACAAATGATGTGCCTAATTATACAACAAAAATATGATAATAATATTATGACAATGTATACTAATAAACTAACTTCACTCTGATACAGATAGAATGTTTAAAACAAACGAGAATATCATTAATAAAAATAACAATCGTTAAATATTTATTGTACTAGTAACTGAATGAAGGTATGTTTATAGTATTTAAGTATTTATTTGAAATTTAAAATCAACTTAAAAAGGATTTAATTGTATGCCTTAAATGAAAACGTATATAATTATGCATGCACTTGACGTATGTATAATATACGATTAAAAATTGTAAATTTCCCAAATACTAATAAAATAAAAGGTATACAAGTTTAAATAATAAAATTTCTATGCGGAAATAACGTTCCCGAGGGACGCTAACAAACAGTATCCCCACAATCAACTCCGAACTAACCCGCGCGTATCCTCGCCGTTTAGTTGTTGTTTATGTGTGTTACATTGGGTTACAGTTCCGAAAAAGCGAGTTATTAAACTCCTTTCATGATTCCTTATTATTTTGAAAGTGCCAACGAGAAACTTATCTCCAGCCACCTACAAAATAAAAGTATAAATAGTCAAGACTACTTACATGCACGCTGGACGATGTATCGTAATTGGTATGGGTGCTTAGCTGGTATTTTTTTCTGGTGATAACAACGACTACACACACCACAGTGAACTGTTAACGTCTCGGGCTAATATTTCATCAGCCTAATTACTTTCAAAATAGACTAACGCAAAATTTAAACACAAAACTAGTATCCATTTATATTTTGACTTGTTTGAACTTTTTATCACCTTGCACTTAAATTAATATTTATAAATATATTATATAAAAATAAGCCGAGGCTTTTCTTAATATTATAGTATTAATTTTTATTCCAATGTCAACTAAAAACTCTTGTGATGTGATACCTTCAATCTTACAAAAAAAAAAAACTGAAATATTTGGAGGGTACTTGGCATATTTATTCCTATTGCTTGGAGATTTTTATTGTATTTTTATTTTTTTCAACAAGAAGGGAAAGCGCTGTATGATTACATATAGTATGATATTATCTAGTTTAACAATTATCTTCTAAGTAAGTATGGAGAATCAGTGTAACACAAATATCACTAATACCCATGCCTTGAGTATATCACTCGCGAAGGTTGTGGAACCCGATTTTGAGGCGAGTTACTATATTTGACTAGCGACCCTCCTAGACGTTGCACGGGTACAAATATAAATAAAAAAAATATGTTAAGTGCACTTACCATGATAATATAAGTTAAATATATTCCTTTATTTTATTATGATACATGAATCTAAATTTGTTATAATGAGGTTACCTTATGATAACATTCCCAAACTTGGAAATTAAGATGTTATGTTTCTTGTGACTATACTGTAAACACAACAATACTGAGTATTGTTACACGGTGGTTGACTTCGTGATGAACGCGTGATAAAGCCATACCATCAAATAGTAATAATCGAAAATAATCTACATTCATTAATTTAAACTATATTTTTTAATCTGTGAAATAAAATGACATCTCTAGATTACACTGCTATAAAAAAAACAGAACTCGTAACTGACATCGTCGTATAACACAAAATAGAAAGAAGCATCATTAAGCGCGATACGTGACAAATCCAGCTGTATCGCAACTTTTTATTTATTTCCACGACTTTATTCCTTTTCCAATTTAAAGACAAAAGCTCAACCGGCGCTCAATCAGCATTGTATTTGTAAGCTTATGATTATAACATCGTAGTAGGAATAATGATAAAAACACATAAATCTACCAGGAGTAAGCTGATTTACATTGTGTAGGCTCCATTATTATGTAAGTTAATATTAAATATTATACGATTTATTTATCTCTATATTACAGACGAGTACGTCACTTTGTGTAATAATCATTATATTATTTTCTTTTTAATCTGGCAACATTAATATTGACAGATAAGCGTCCTGGCGGGAAAGTTTATTTGATATACATAATTCATTGGGCGTCGTGTAAAACATTAACTATAATAATTTTAAAGTTTTATAGGTAAGAAATCCTATAAAAAGTTAAGCCAGTTTTTTCAATTGATATTTAAAGAGATTAGCCGAGATGATCTTGTGGTAAATTTAAATCTTAGCTGATGATTGGTACGTAAAGCCCAGGCAAGCACCACTGAATTTCCATGTGCTTAATTTGTTTTCAAAATTCATCTCGTGATTGGCGGTGAAGGAAAACAACGCGAGTAAAATACATGCTGCGTGTGACGGATGAAAATTTAGACGGATGAACAGTTGGCTGCTGCTGGACTAAGACCTCCCCGCCCTCCATTTGAGGCGAATATTTGGAGTCTATCCTACCACGCTGCTCCAATGCGGGTTGGTTGATACACATGTGACAGATTTTATTGAAATTAAACACATGCAGGTATCCTAACTATGTCTTCCTCCGTGGCCGAGCATGAAATGATATATAAACACAAATTATACTGTCTATTTATTGCATGAACCGTGATAGGGCGTAATCTTATATACAGCCTCCGTAAATTGTAAATTTAACTTGTAGATTGAATGTCGTCGGACCGCAGTTGGAACTTCATTCTCTCTGCAAGGACGCTGCGGCAGGCGAGGACGTCTCACTGTCAGCAACTGTATCAATACAATAATGCATCAATACTTTGTAATACATTCAAAAAGATCGGACGATTGCCTGTCACGCTTGGGTTTACTTTTTGGCGAATCATATTGTAAAATTGTCGTTTTCGTTGCCTTTATTTTTAATAATTATTCATTTAAAGCAATTAAAGTTACTGTTGATTGTTATTATAAGTCACACAGTTATTAGTCTTATTTTAATTCCTTTTGACTTCTGGTTGGTAAAAAATAAAAATAAAATTTTCCATCAAAAAATTAAGATCGATCTCGACGCACAAAACCTTATCAACAACATATAATTTAACTATATAAAACATTGATTTAGTATGTTAGAATATTTTAATTTAACAGTTTAGCATTATTATAAAACGCATTTATTTAGGGACTTACTTTTACCATTTGAATCTAAACCTAATTAAACAACCCTCGAACACTAGTAACTATCATCCCACGGATAAAATAGTTAATTAATACGAGACTGTACGAGACGGTACTCGCATACACACACTACTTGTGAATACTGAAAACCAAGTAAAAAAGAATAACATTTTCATTTCCTGAAAAAAAAGGTGAATCATATCACCCCGTGACTCAGTGTGTCACCTCAAAAACAACGAGAGACCTTTAAAATTAATTAAATTTATATCTTAGAAGATCAATGACATATATTATTTCATATATAATATGTCGTTCTTTAAGCTGTGGCTTGACTTCACCAGCTGAAAATTATATTTAATCATGAGATTACCTTCTTTCTCTCTCATAAGTAACGTCTTACAGTTATACTTATTTTGACCCGGTATGAAAAAATATAAGTGTTAATTTTTTATAATGCTCGCTAAGCCGAAGACGTCGCTCGAAATAGACAACTTCGCACCATGTCTTATTTTAGAAAGTTAATTTTAGTACAATGTTAAATGTATACATTTTTGAGAGTAGTAGTGAAAAATGTTAAATTTAATAAAGTCCATGCAATAATTTTTTTTTTAATTTCGCCACAGAAGTAGATCTTCTAACACGTGTACATATGTACTCATAAGTACACGTCCTTTTTTATATACATTAAAAATATTTTACATATACTTATTATAATATACTTAATATTAACTATTTACCTAAATGGATTTAAAATAACATCGTTATTACAAAATATACGAAAAAGTCTTTAATTTCCTTTTTTTAATACTTTAATTTCATAATCTTTTATTTTTAAATTGTTAGTTATTTAAATGGGAAGCAAGCAGAATTAGATCGTTCTAAACACAGTAACAAATGTAATTAAAATTTAAGATTTTCATCCGCACGTGCAGGTTTCCTGGCAATGTTTGGCTTGCTTTAAAGAAAATACAAACACAAATAAAACACTCGACAGTTTCCAGAGCGTGTTATAAAATAATGATAGATGTAAAGGCTAACTACTCAACATTTTTTTACCGCAAAACCACCGCAAAACACGAGGGTAAAATACCAGAGTGTGTTATGCTACATCGTCTAATATAGTTATAAAATTTTTAGGATACACGTATCAATATGGTTTAATACCATGATTCAGTTACCAAAGTTTTACGAGTGAGATACAAAATGTATTCTTGCAGAATCGCACAGTCGGTGATAAATGGTCACCTTCTAGCGAAGATACTAGAAGAGCAAGTTCCGTTTTTAGACAGCATATTAAATTCCTAGTAGCTGTCATTCAAGGGCTCATCTTGCTTTGAAAAAGAATACGAGATACAAAATATTGGTAATTACTGGTACATTAGTGATGAATTGGGACTCGGGACCCACGAGCAACCAGTCAACGGTTTTCTACATATAAGCCAATCAACCATTTTGGTTCTTTTTACAACCACATACAACAAGTACAGCCTTTAAAATTCCCATTGCTGGTCTAAGGCCTCCTCTCCCTTTGAGGAGAAGGTTTTTTGGGGCATATTCCACCAAGCTACTCCAATGCAGATTGGTGGATTCACATGTGGCAGAATTTCGTTGAAATTAGACACATGCAGGTTTTCTCACGATGTTTTCCTTCATCGCCGAGCACGAGATGAATTATAAACACAAATTAAGCACATGAAAATTCAGTGGTGCTTGCCTAGATTTGAACCCGTATTTCATCGGTTAAGATGTACGCATTCTAACCACTGGGCCATCTCGGCTCCAGTTAGTAGAAAGCCATAAATTCCCAGTGCGGGCCGACATCTCATGCTAAGAAACAGTATGTAATTAGAACGGACTACAGCTATACATTCAGTAGGCCATTCGTGTATCAGGATTACTTTCGACGCATGCAGGTTTCCTCACAAAAATGAGCTTATTACATTGATTGTATTTACAAAGTGATTCTGAATTTAAATCACCTGGACCTGTTTTTCTTAATTGATACCCATATTTTCTACCCACTGGGCCATAATAACATTAATAAAAGCGGCATTTCGCTGATATACCAGCATATTAAAAGAGTATGAGTTGCTCTCACGGTAAATAACCTTACACTTACAATCAATCAAATCACAATTGATTTTACTTTTTACTTGAGTAAAAAAGCTAAACTGTCATGCTTTTCAATTTATGTAAGAAATTTAAAGTATAAAACACATTTTTGATAACATAAATTCATAAAAAAGAGTAATGATAATTAATCCTCAAATGTAAATTGTAATGCTGTGTTATAGTAAAAATATGCATTCACACAAGTAATTTAAATTAAAAAAAAATACACGCAACACAGTCACACCAAAGCATACAAATATAACAATAAAAAAATGCTAAAAGTCCTCGAATGTTGCCACTCTCCCTCGTCTCGGAATCCATTTGTAACATAGCTGTAAACTTGTTAAGGGGAATTGTGTTAAAATATTGCCATTCTCCGTGATGGATGCGAGTTTAAAAACCAAGAATGTGTGGTCATATAATATATTATAACACATGCTGTTTATTATTATTATATAATCCGTACACAAGTCTCTTGAAAGTTCTTCGCGAAATAATCTGCATTCTGAACTGATGGCAGCTTACTATTTAATTACTCCTCTAAAACAACAATTCTATCTCCAAATTAATTTTGGTGCATTAGCAGCCCGTAAATGTCCCACTGCTGGGATAAAGGCCTCCTCTCCTTTGAGGAGAAGGTTTGGAGCATATTCCACCACGCTGCTCCAATGCGGGTTGGCGGAATACACATGTGGAAGAATTTCGTTGAAATTAGACACATGCAGGTTTCCTCACGATGTTTTCCTTCACCGCCGAGTACGAGATGAATTATAAACACAAATTCAGCACATGAAATTTCAGTGGTGCCTGCCTGGGTTTGAACCCGAAATCATCGGTTAAGATGCACGCGTTCTAACCACTGGGCCATCTCGACTCTAAATTTTGGTGAATATAATTTATTTGCAAATGAGTAATTATTAACTGAGATAATTAATGTTGTACTTTTAATTAAAACGAAATTTTTTTATTTCAAATACTTCATTACTATTCATTAAAATATATAAGTAACAATAAATCCACAAGTAACTTTAATGATAATTAAAAATAAACAGACACTGCATTTGATCCAATTAATTTATAAAAAAATGTAGGTACGTATTTTTTTAGCGACGATTTCAAGATAATTGATATTCATACAGCTATACGGCCCACGTAAATTTAGCTTCGGTGCTAAATATATATGTCATTAATAAATATAACATTAGTATAAGAATTATTAAATATTAATATTATTAATAATAGTTTAAAAAATTTAAAAATGCGGTTTTAGCTTTACTCTTTCATTTAATACCCATATCATGGATGTGCATTTCAAATAGCCAATACGCCATCTTGGATGTCCGCCATGTTGGATTTAAGTCACGTGACTATTATTTTCGTATTCATAGACAGCAAAACCTTTCATTTGATATCCATATCTTGGGGGTGGATTTCAAACAGCCACAGTCCGCCATCTTGAGGAGGCCACCATATTGGATTTGTAATCATGTTTCTTAGCTAGTCATGTATTCTCACCAGAACTCAGTGCGTGTGCAAAATTCCATCCTAACCGAAGACAGGGAAGTGGGTCAAATTAAGATTCCAAGATTTTCTAACATACATAGTTACAAGCTAATAAAAGCGTATTAAAAATAGCTATACGAATAGATAACTATCATGATGTCAAGGACCACTTGTTTCTTGTTCTATATATATATATATATATATATATATATATATAAAAAAAAAAAGTCCTTAATCCCCCAAATATGTCGAAACGACTTATGTCAAAGTGACGAGGGTCGTATTGAGTTTTATAGATGTGTACACGAGTGATGAATATTAGATTTTAAAATGGGTAGATATCATTACAAAACCAGACCAGTTTTATATTAGAGAATATCGACAATTGGCTCTCCCCCGATCTGGCGTTTCTCCGACACACTGGAAGTTGCATACAAATCAAGTTTCATTTCTTAAACTCAGATATGGATGACTTTTGAATGGTTTCATCCTTGCCACTTATTTCTATCAAAACATGCAGAAGCCTTAGAATTACAAAAAAAAAGTCGTTACTGCGATCTAATCGCATTAGGTCTTGGAGTTGATCGAATAAAGAAATATATGTTATGAATTCATTCATTCATTCATGTCAGCCGAATAATAATAATTTTGACCTGTGTGTTGCCAGTGATGACTTACGGCTCTGAAACGTGGTCCTTCACAATGGGCCTCATAAGAAAGCTCAAGGTCACCCAAAGGGCAATAGAGAGGGCTATGCTCGGAGTTTCTCTGCGAGATCGAATCAGAAATGAGGAGATCCGCAGAAGAACTAATTGCGAAGAATTGCCACATTTAAGTGGCAGTGGGCGGGGCACATTGCTCGAAGAACCGATGGCCGATGGGGCCGACGAGTTCTCGAGTGGAAGAAGAGTATAATGTTATGAATGCATGTCGTGTGTTTTTTTAAATAGAATTTTAGGTTTGTCTTGGCCTAAACATTGACTCCATTGGTGCTTCGTTTAATTTACTAATGGAAGATTCTAGATCAATAAATCCGCGTAGTTATGCAAAAGCTCTTCAAACACATTGATGAAAAGTTTTACATTTCGTTACTCTAGTACAAAGTTACGTTGGTGTTTGAATCCCCTGGTTGTGATTCAATAGGTAGTTCAACCGCACATTTGTATTTAAAATTTATACTTTTGAACATGTTTAGTGTTTTATATAGAACCGCTGTGAAGATTAACATTTGATTGTTTAATTGGATTTTTTATACTATTTAGCAAAATCTGACTTAAGGAAACTTAATTACAAGATCTTGAAAGAAATTCAGTCCAGAATAATAAATATCTCGAGTCTTTGATGTGAAATTCCTACAATAAATAATTATTTCATTGTGTTGAAGTCCATAGCCACTGATTGAATTATCAGCCATTGGACGCTTAAGAGTCCGATTATAATATTAATTCCAATCACCATCCTATTTCGTATACTGGTAACATCAAAGTTTTTCCAAATTCCAAAAATCGAAATGAATAACCTTTTATTTTAAAAAGTTATTTCCATGTTCAACAAATAAATAAAACATGTCGATTACTTTAAAGATTATGTGATAATTTTATAATTTACCGTTATTTGAATTTAATCTTTTACTATTAGCTGCAAAAATATATTACGCAATATAATGCGTCGAGGGAGTCACGCGAGCAAGCTCATTTCCTTCGCCCGTATTAGTAAATAATTGATAATGTGTCGAAATCGATTTGACGTTTCATCTAGAAACGCAATTAAGGCACAGTTAATTCTAAATTGGTAAACAATGTCGGGAATGAAAGGATTGAATACATTGTATCGCGTAATCCGAATTGCAATAGTCATGCAAATGGATTGATACTTGTTGATTGTGGCTTTATTTATGTACCAGTGTCGAGTACACCCACGCAGTAGCGATTGAAAATTCTTTATGGAAGTTATAACATATTATTGCAATATATGGAAAATATATCTAAGTATATATTTATACAAATAATAGATAGACTCCCTGTCCCCGACTCTTCTAAGGAGATTTCTCTTCGTGCACAGAAAATTCTCCGAAGAGTCGAGTCCGTTTTAAATGACGTTAACGTAGTTAGATTAACAAATACACATATTAATACCTGCGCAGGGCTTTTTATAGCACATAAGTGTATTAACTAATACACGTGCACGTGTACTCCCTCAGTCACATACATTTATATTTTAATTTACAGTCAATCATATACAAGCGTGTGTATAGAAATTGGAAAATTATATAAGAAGGTTTATAATTTGAGGAAATTGACCAAACTGAGCATAGATTTGTCAATTTAAAATGTCCTAACTCACTGACTGACTCATCAATGTCCGAATCTCTTGGATCTAAGAAGGTTTTCGGAAATTCCCACGGGATGGGATAAAAAGCGTTGTTTTGTTTACTTTCGTTACTATTAGGCTTAGGAATATAATTGTCCCAAAAAACGCGGGTGGCACAGTGGGGAATACTTCGTTATTTTTAGTAAAAATGTAGTAGTAATTTACTTCCGGGTGGATTGCCGAAATATGTTCATTAAAACGAGTATCCTCTGCTTCATTACAAACTACTTTTAAATATAATTCATGCATCCGAACATCTTATCTCTACGACATAGTCAGACTCGTTTTACCACCGGTTCGGAAATAACCACCTCTGACATGAGAAGAAAAAAACACAAACCCGCCGGCGTTTGTGTTTTTTTTAATCAGATTTTTGGGTTAACAATGATAAATTATTTATTTTTGTTGTTAACGTCGTTAATGTTAGATATAATAACCGTTAGCACATAAACGTTCTATGACGGTTTTTATAACTTTATAATCGAGAAGTTTTAAGCGCTGTTAGATGGCGTTGTAAAAACGTATACATTGCCCCAAAAAAGAATAACTAACCCTGTGTAACAGAACTAACAAATTTATGTTTGTTCCTTGTAATAATAGCGTGCACATCTGTGTTAGGTCTGGATACAGCGCTTTACAGCGCTGGATACGAGATATTTTTTTAAATAATAATTATTACTTTGCTACATTATACCAACCTTTTGTAATAAATTCAGTGCGGGTTTATCTGTAGGGATTTTATATAGGGTTATTGGTAATTGGACGTATTCCCGTTAGGAGGTGATAGGGGCGACTATTTGCGATAATTTTAACCCCTATAGGCATTATGCAGAAGTAAACCATTTTTGATTTATCACATTTTTTAGCTTTTTTAAAAGTATTAATTTAAATTAGAAAAACGATTAAACACTGGTTATTTATCAATATTAAAACATTAATGATAGGTCCAAATTTAAAAATGTGAGACGGAAAACGATCATACTTCAATATTTTTTTGATTATTTTTCCACAAAAAAAAAGTATTATGAAACTTGTCTTGCAGATTATTTTAAATTCATAATTTTCTTAGCACTCCAAAAATGTATAACAATTATGAACCTATTTCAAAGCAACTGAAAAAAAATTACAACAAAGGACGCTGGTGGAAATTCGTATAATGAATGAATGAATTATTAGGTGGGTGGACGAGCAATTGGGCCACCTGATGGTAAATGTTCACCACCAATGGTCCATATACAATGGTGCTATAAGAAATATTAACATCATCAAGGCGACACCAACCTTGGTAACTAAGATGTTATGTCCCTTGTGCCTGTAGTTACACTGGCTCACTTACCCTTCAAACTGGAGCACAACAATACTGAGTACTTCTGTTTGGCAGTAGAATATCTAATAAGTGGGTAGTAACCCACACGGGACCCACAAAGCACCAAGACAAATGAAAATATATACTCAAAACCCAACTATGGACTACCATCTAAACCTTAGTTGAATTTTTCTATCAATGGAACGTAGGATTTTTTTTAAATAAAAAGACTCTCGGTGCATATTAAAAGAGACGAAGCGTATGAGAATGCATATTCCAGTGTTTGATTTGCAAGTGAATAGAACGGATTAGAATTCTATCGTAGATTCAGTGTTTGAGTTAAAAATAACAGCAGCAAAATTCAGTTTTCTGTTTATAATTCTGATTTGTCCACTCGTTCGTATGTATTTTTACTTTTGTAATGTTACAGCTATAAGAAATAAAAATATTCATCTGAAGACCTGTGACTTATTCAAATAAGAAAATAAATTGTAAAAATTTAAGGCATCATATGGCATATCAAACCGAGACCTATATCACAGATTACAAGAAATCGTTTTAACAGTTAACTGAACTAAAAGCGATTATTTGATATAGCGAACAGAGTTCCCTGTATTTTTTATTTTTTTGTAATTCCAAAATTAAACAAAAACAAAACTTAAGTTCAGTTTAAGTTAGTTCTGAAATTAGGCAATACTTACAACTTTGCATGTGGTTTTTTTTGTGGGTCAAAACAAACCATTTTATTTACCATAATATAAATAACGTTATATTCCATTTTTTAATGTAAATTTCATGTTTCTTCCTTCCCTTTTTATGGTATAAGAGTAAACGAATAGGAAGCTCAGCTGATGGAAAGTGACTAGCACCGCTTTTGGACATCTGCAACATCGAGGGGTTACAGATGCGTTGCCGGCCTTTAGCATATGTGTACGCTCTTTTCTTTTGTGGTAGATTTTTGACAATCAGTAAGCAAGTGTAAACACTTCTATATTGATTTTTGACTTTGACTTTGACTTTGTGGAACACAAGAATTGACGATTTTTAAGTCGGAATATGCTACGTCGACAACGCCATGATGCTTCAATCTGTATGTATGTGCCAGATAAACAAGAAGATCATCGACTGAGTGGCCCGAACGGAATTCTCCGGCATCGTGATATCACACTGCGGGATTGTTGGTGGTAACTTTCCTTGGTCATCCAGAGTTGAGTTGGAAGCAAAGAGGGAGCCTAAAAAATCAGCTATCTTCGGTCACGGTACGGGCCAATGCCTCACCGTCCCTGTGCAGAAATGGAATAAAAGGCTGACAGAAATTTCTTAAGCCAGCCTTAGAGAGGGAACAGAACGCATATGTTTACGACATTCCAACTTGTTAATAACAAAGTCTTACTTCTTATCCTTTGTGAGTAAAGGTGGAAACTGAAGCTGAAGCAGAAAAAGGTGGAGCTGAGCCACAGCTTATTTGGATAGCAAACGGTAACTCTAAAACTGGTGGATTTTTGGTTACCGCCTCCCAGATTTTAATAAATGTATATGTGCTATAATTTGTAATATAAATTAAATCAAATCAAAATATTCTTTATTCAGGCTTATACAAGCACTTTGAAATCGTCGTAAATGTATAGCTTTCCAATATTTTAATAACAGAGTACCTCAGTACTGTACAATTACATTTTTATATAATATCCTGACTAGAAATCAATAAATACTAACTCTAAGCTTCTTTACCTTTAATATATCTATCTTGTATTGAGTAATATGCTTTACGTATCAATATTTTTTGACATGAGCTTTAAATTTTTGATGTCAAGTTAAATAATAACTGTTTAAATTATTATAGAAACTAATAACGTGCCCCATCCTTGAGTCGATACAATATTGGTCACCGTTTCCGTTCCGTTTCACCGTATAAATATACACAACATTGTTACATTGTGCAACCATAGTGTAAAGCAAGTGTAGTTATATCTCAAAGTATGCTACTTAATTAAAAACATCCCAAAGGGAGTCTCGAGCTCCAAGATTATAAAAAGAACAGAAAAGGATATAAATCTAAAAGAGATTTTTCTATTTATCGTGATTGTGATTCTCGTGTGTTTAATTAAATGAAGTACTTTTTCGTAGTAAATTATTTATGATATGTGTAGTATTGTTAGTTTATAATCAATCCTGTGTATAATTTAATTGAATAGCATGATAAGAGGGCTGACAAAAGAGCAGAGTACAGAGGCCTATTAAAGGGCAGAAAACAACACTACGAACAAGCTCAAGCAAAATATTATATAGGTGATAGGTATAACTTCAAAACTTATGACGATATTTACTTGATGTCTCAGATTATAAAACAAAAGGAAATAGAGCAACAAAAGCAAATACGGAATCAAAAGCGAATATCAATTCCCGGAAGTGGATGTATTGATTAAGAATTTATTAACACGTAATAATTAAAATGGCAGCAATTTAGACGTATCTACAAAAAGACTCGTCGTTTCACACGACTGAAAATTTATGTTAAAATATTTCATCTTTGTTTAAATTTATCTTATTCTACAGCCTAACAACAGTACTCAATATTGTGTTGCTGTTTGAAAGGCGAGTGAGCCAGTGCAACTACAGGCACAAGGGACATAATATCTTAGTTCCCAAGGTTGGTGATGCATTGGCGATGTAAGGAATGGTTAATATTTCTTACAGCGCCATTGTCTATGGCGGTGGTGACCAATTATCATCAGGAGGCCCATAAGGTAGTCCGCCAACCTATGCCATAAAAAAAAAATCATGTTCTAAAAAATTTGATTCTTTTCCAAATATTATTGTAATATACATAACAAACCTTTTTTTCACGCAGTGGAAACCTTCATTGAGGTACCCGGACGCCTGGAGTGTTGGCTAACCGCGTTATCTGGGATTCCTACACACTAAAACCACTGCCGTCCTCGGCACGAATTCGAGAGCTGCGGGATCGTGCCGACATAGCGCATCTATTTAAGATAATTAAAAATTCGTTTTTAATCATTACTTTACTAAAGATAATTTCCGTAGTTTGTCACCAAATCGAATAAATATAGAACAATAAAATCTTATGGCATATAATTTACTTGTCAACATAGCACTTATAACACAATTTCGGTGCAGCTTGTACAAAATAATTATTCCATAACAATCAATAGGGATTACGGATCATTACCTATTTATAAATAATTAATCACGTCATGTGGTAACACCCCGTGAGTACGGCAAGGGTTTCATTAGTACATACTAAATGCCTCTTAATTATTATTGAACGTTAATATCTCTGAAATATATTGTTTAATATTCGAATCAAAATAAATTTACTTTTTATAATATTTTTCCACAAACCCGCATTGGACCCGGCCCGCACCCGCAGCGTGGTAGAATACGCTCCAAAACTTTCTCCTAAAAGGGAGAGGAGGCCTTAGGCTTGCAGTGGGAAATTTACATTCTGTTAATGTAATGTAATGAAAATTATAATGTTTACGATTTTTATGTTTGTTGATGTATATAAAAACATTACTTAGTGGTAGGCCTTTGCACAAATCCATCTGGTTAGGTTACCGCCAAATAACCAAACATTTCACCACCAAACAACAATTCTTAGTATTGTGTTGCGTTTGGAAGATTGAGTGGCCAGCGTAACTATAACTAAAAGACACAACATCTTAGTTCCCTAGGTTAGTGGCACATCTGTCAAGTGGCATATTTACCCATTACAAAAAACACGTCAACCATAAACTAAAAGTCCGTAAGAAACAGATTTCATGTGCTTATGCTTAAAATTGATCTCGTATTCGGTTAAGGAAAATGTCGTCAGTAAGCAAACATCGAATGAAAATCCGCCACGTGTGTACTCAACATCATAAAAATAACCTCCGATTCTTTCCCTCAAAGAGACTTCCGCATTACCCCGGAAGGAGCGTTTACTTCTCATATTTTATAATTTCCATATTCCAAATAAAATTACAAACTTAAAAGGAATATTAAAAGCAATATTACGAAGTTAAATCTCATATCTCAAATTGTGAACGGTAAAAATGTAAATTGTACAAGCTTCGAAATCTTCTACAAGAATATGAACGTACGAACGGCGCCCACCCTGGGATGGACGTTTCATATCGAGACGGTACTGCAGACGACCGAATCGTAATTTAATAACATAAACTGTGTATTATTTGAGAGCTAAATTTAGATCTAGGTAGATATAAATAGCCACGATACCTGACCATCCGAATAGAACTCTATTCTATTATAAATGTGGCATCGGTTCCATTACAAATATGTCGGAAAAGTTAGTTTCATTTTAGAATAAACTTTTGTCTCGTGTGTGTTTTTGTTTGTTTTAATAATTTTGTAATTAATTGTTTAAAATTCTGATTGTAATCATTCTGATCTCGCGTTTTAATTTCTGCTTTTTATTTCTATTAGTTATTGGGTTATGTGTTATTTAGTATCACTGCGTTGTTGTTCTGTTTGATTTCCGAAATTAAAATAATAACATGTCACGTGACTATGTACAGCCTATTCCAAACACAAGAGATGTGTAGACGAATAAACTTCGACATTGAATTGAGAATAATCGAGAACTTTTATTATATCGATGTTAAAACCACAAGCACAATTCCTTTCCCTTGGGCTATTGTCGTCCCCACTCCTAACAAAGCTGTGCGCTTAGCTGGGAGGATAAATAGAAATAATAATATCATAAATCTCAAAACATCACTAGTTATTTAAGTAAAAACTTCATTTCAAGCGCTTCTTCTCTTACACACCCAGCCATCCAGTAAAAGACACACTATAGCGGGCATGTAAATATATTATATTAATATATGTGAACATAAGTAATTTAAATAACTTAAACAAGCAACTAAAACTAGTTAAAAGGCGCAAGAGCGGATGCCATAGGCACGCCTCGACTTCTCCGTTCACGGTAACGTGCCGGAAGTTAGCGCGCGGAAACCCGTTCTCTATATAAGGCTATATTTCATATCGGTAGGTTATGGTAAGTCTGTTGTATGTCTGTAATATCAGTCCCTTTTTCCCATATAATATACAAAAAATTTAAAAATATATATGTATATTGTGATGCTTAAAACACCACACTTCTAAAGATATGATGCGTTATAAAACAATAACCATTTCCTTAAATATATGAGATTGAAAATGACAAGGCATACATCACAAATGGAATGCATCTACCGTATTTAAGACTTGACAAATTGACATATTCACTACGAACTCGACGACGCTTGCGGTTTATCTGTAAGTACTCACTTGGATCACGTATGTCACTCTTGGAATACGATAATACGATATCGTGATCGGCGGTATCGGCACACGATAGTAGACATTTGTGACATTCAATTAGTAAGTTTAATGCTTCTATTTTTGAATAAATTTGAATTGTAATTTTTTATTAACGACGAACGCATATTACTTACACGAACATTCAACGCCTACCTAGCTTGATCGAACTTGCTATATTTTGCGCAATAATTGTACTTGTGTTTATAGAATTAAGGTATATTCATTTCAATCCCTTGAGGCTGTCTCGTTGATTCAAATTATTTGATAAACAAATAAGAGGATACTCTCAATGTCATTAGATACACGTATCTAAAACTAAGGATAGATAATGAGAAAAACAGATATAACGAAAGATCTGAGATTGAAATTTGAAATAATTTAAAATTTATTTATTAGATTATTTATTAATTTACGAATAATTAATACTAGAGTAAATGTATGACAGCAAACTTAATAGATAAAACACGTAGGTTTACGTAGTACTCGTGCTGTGATAACTCCTGCGCGTCAATCCAAACATTTCGATTGCGATGCTGCCTGGCACTTGACCCTCGGAGTACTGGTGCAAAAAGCTTCATCAAAAGTATAACACCTCGCCTTATTGCCTCCACTGGTGACAGGAGGGCTGGTTCGTTTTTAGTCCAGAGGATAGGAATTGCGATTCAACGGGGAAATGCTGCTAGCATTCTTGCCACCATTCCACGCGGTCAAGATTTATACAGTAACTATTTTTAATTTATATTTGTATACATTTAAGCACTTGATGTTATTAATTCTTATGTTAATAATAATAATAATAACCAACCAATATGTCAACATGTAAAAATTTGGGCTGTCATAATATTATTTAAAGAAATTTATTTAAAATAGTTTAAATCTAATTTTTAAAACTGAAAAAGTGTAAAACAGATATTTTAAGACCAATCATAATAAAATATACATACCTATATACAAACATAAATGAATATATATCAACAATAATGTGGATTCTAACAAAAATTAAAGTGACAGTGTCATAACAAAAATAATGTTTAAAATCGAAGAACATGTTGACAAGAGCCAGACAACGAGCGCACAACAATCCATCTCCGGACTCGCCGCTCAGCTCCGCCTCACAGGCACAGGACCCCACACAAGGAAGTAATCTAGTGTCTGCAATTGCGTCGAGCTCGAGCGACGAGTACTTCTCCCCGCCGATGTCGCCAACACCTGTACGTCGAGCGGGGAGACGCCGGCCACCGACGGGCTTGGGAGCCAGAGGCCAACCGGCCTCGAACGGAGTCCCCGCTTTCGGTGGTGGTGTGCAGCGCATGCGATGGACACAACCCATTAATGAAAATGTCATGCGCGCATACTATGGGGCTACAGAGGGGGGAACTAACCTCACGGCGTACCGTGTTAGGATGCTCTCTCTGTTTCAGGTGCTTGAACCGGCTATCAACGTCTCGGCTCAACGACTGTCGGATCAGGTGCGGGTCATTCTGCGTAACAACAGGCTGAGTGACACCGTGCTTGATCGGATTCGCTCAGAAATGAGTAATAGCGATGTCACTTCCGCCCCGTCACAGCCTGTGGTTGAGAGACCACTTCCTGCAACACCACAGGGCTCGGATCATGATGATGAAGGCGAGGGTGATATGGCTATTACAACAAGTAAGTACAGTGATCAACTGAGGAGCGCACTGGGGGATGCGATTCGGGAGTATCGTAACACTTCCGCTGAGCTTAGGCCACGGTTGCCACGTTTGCCCATGACTAAACGGAATAGGGACCTAGTGTGCACTCTGGATTCACTGCTCGCAGATTATTTTGAGAGCAGTGAAAATCTCGAAGATACGCACTCAATTCTGTTTTGTGCGGCTGTTGCAGCATGTCGTGTAGCCGGTGTTACATTTGAAGATACCGAACGAGCTATACGACCAAAGGCTGCTGCACCGGCCTGGCAGAGCAGGATTGAGAAGCGTATTAATGAGACCAGAGTGCTCATTGGAAAACTATATTGTTTTAAGGAGGGGAATACGCGTCCACGTGTAATGCGTTACGTGGGGCGGGCCTTCTTGGGGACTGGTATCATTCCGCAAGAATATCCGTCCCATGTCGTGGAGCGTATTGACTTCCTAAAACAAAAAGTTTATGCATGGGCGAGCCGCATCCGTCGGTACAGGCGGCGAGTGGACCGTTATTACTTGAATCGCATGTTCCAGAACGATCAAAGGTGGGTGTACAGAACGTGGGAGCGACTCGACCAGGGTGTGAGCGATGGGTGTCGCCCAAATGATGACGCCACGAGTACATTTTGGCGCAACATCTGGTCGGTGCCCGTCGACCACATTGAAGGTGACTGGATGCGGGAGGTCAGGCAAGCATGCGAGCCTTTGGAAGCGATGGGAGAAATTTCCATCGCTTCTGAAGATGTAGCCGCTGCAGTTCGGTCCGTTCCCAACTGGAAGTCTCCGGGACCGGACGGGCTGCATAGCTTTTGGCTAAAATGGCTGCGCAGCTCGCATGAATGCTTGGCATCTCAGTTCCAGTCAGCTCTAGAGTCTGGGTCGCTACCACAGTTTCTTACCACCGGAGTCACCCACCTGCTCCATAAGTCAGGTAGTGCAACGGATCCTAAAAACTATAGACCGATTACTTGTTTACCGACGGTCTATAAACTTCTTACCTCCATTCTGAGAGATAAGATTAATAGTCACATACAGAATAATAGTATTTTGTCTGTCTCTCAGAATGGATGTAGGGGTGGATCACAAGGCCCTAAGGAGCTACTCCTCATTGATATGATCATTAGCCAACAGGTCCGTCGTTTTCGAAAGAGTCTGTCGACATGCTGGATAGATTACAAGAAGGCCTATGATTCCGTGCCGCATACATGGCTCTTGAGGGTGCTGGAGTTGTATAAATTAGATACAACTCTATGCAGTTTCTTGAGATCATGTATGGGGCAATGGCGGACAGTCCTTCGCTATCCAGGATGTCGAACGATTCATGGTAATGACGAACCGATAAGGATTGAGCGGGGAATATTTCAGGGCGATAGTTTGAGTCCATTGTGGTTTTGTTTAGCCTTGAACCCTCTAAGTACTCTGTTGGAGGGTTCAAGGTTAGGCTATCGTTTGCGGAGAGGAGGTAAAGTAATATCCCACCTACTTTACATGGATGACTTAAAGCTCTTTGCACCTTCAGGTTCACAATTAATGGAGTTACTAAAGGTAACAGAAACTTTTAGTAATTCTATTAGAATGGAATTTGGAGTTGACAAGTGCGCGGTTATGCATGTAGAGCGAGGAGAGATTATGGAATCTGACGGATTACAACTTTCAGATTCCATAAACTTTAGATCACTGTCCGCAAACGAATCATACAAATACTTGGGTGTGTCGGAAGCGTTAGGCATCAATGTGACCGACATGAAACAATCACTGCAGGAGCGTTTCTTTGGTCGCCTGAAAAAAGTGCTCAAAAGTCTTTTGTCGGGTGGCAATAAGGTTCGCGCTTTCAATGGTTGGGTCATGCCGGTCTTGATGTACTCTTTCGGCATACTCAAGTGGACTCAAAAAGAACTAGACGCCTTGGATAGGAGAGTCCGTGTCCTGCTGACTGCATATCGGATGCATCATCCTCGGTCTTCGGTGATGAGATTGTATATCCCACGGAGATGTGGTGGCCGAGGCTTTTTAAATGCCAAGACCCTACATAACCGTGAAGTATACAAACTCAGGGAGTATTTTCTCCACACTGACTTGGATATGCACCGAGATGTAGTTACAATGGACAAGGGGCTAACTCCGCTCTCCTTAGGCAAAGAGAACTGGCGCAAACCCGTAGTACTAAGTACTGAGAATCGCAAGGGGGTATAGAAGAGCAAGGAGTTACATGGACGCTTCTATCGGGCCCTTCATGGACCCGATGTGGATTTTATGGCGTCCGTTTCTTGGCTACGGTTCGGTAACCTATTCGGTGAAACCGAAGGTTTTGTCTGTGCAATTATGGACGAAGTTATCATGACGAACAATTACCGGAAGTATATTGTGAGGGATGGCACGGTGGACATATGTCGGGCGTGTCACACTCCGGGCGAATCCCTTAGACATATTATTTCCGGTTGTTCTCGTCTTGCTAACGGAGAGTATTTGCACAGGCATAATCAAGTGGCCAAGATTATCCATCAACAACTTGCACTTCGATACGATCTTGTGGTATCAGAGGTACCATACTACAGGTATGTGCCCGACCCAGTTCTCGAGAATGGTCGTATCACACTGTACTGGGACCGATCTATAATCACTGACAGGGCTGTTGTCGCCAACAAGCCTGATATAGTGGTGATAGATCGGTCAGAGCGCCGCACGATAATTGTTGACGTCACCATCCCTCATGACGAGAATCTCGTGAAGGCTGAGACAGATAAGCAAATAAAATATCTCGACTTAGCTCACGAGGTTGTCGACATGTGGGATGTGGATACAGCAGTTATTGTGCCAATAGTCGTTTCAGCGAATGGCCTAATGGCCAAGAGCCTCGACCAACACCTTAAGAGGCTCTCGTTAGGCAGCTGGGTCAAGGGCTTGATGCAGAAGGCAGTACTCCTCGGCACGGCACGTATTGTGAGGAAGTTCCTCTCTCTGGAGCCCTGACAACCGGTGGCTTGGACCCTGTTCCCGCCACTGGTTGGCCTCTGTATTCTATATTTTTAAATATATTTTATAAATTTGTATTTTATATTTAAAAATGTTATTATACATGAGTAAAAATAAATAAAAAAAATAATAATAATAGACAGCTAGTAATAAATATCAATTAATAACGGACTTCACTTGAAAATTACTTCCAAATCAAGTATATTCTGATATCAAATTCGTCTTCATTTAAATATCCAATTTGTACGTTATAGACGAATGGGCTCGATAAATGACAAAGTTTTGAAATTATAAAGTCAATTTTTTGGGGAATATGACCAGAAAAAGCCATTTTAATAAAGGTTTTAAAATAAAACTTCGTAATTTTATTTTATTACTTATTATATTTACGGTATCGTACGCTTTTAACGAAATGACATTTTAACATTGTTGATGGTTGTCTTTAAACATTGTAGTAACAGTTTGACAATAGAATAGATTAACTGAAAATGAATTGTTTAATACACAATTGGACTTCTAGTTTCTATGACAACTTTAGCAAAACAGTAAAGGTAGAATAGTTATAATCGTTACGATTGACGATCAAGCGAAACCTCCGATGTCTAACGAACAAATGCTGTGCTTCCTACATTCAACATTTTTATAATATACGGTGGTTCTTATGTATAATATACCCTAAATATATAACATATGAAGTATTTATTGTATCTGTATTTTACTATGACAAAAACAAAATGTTCTTTATTCGTTACGCTCTTAAGAGCTCAAAACTTTTGAATCGTCGTTTTAAATTAAAACGTAAAGTTATCGGTTCGGAATTATTGACCGAGAAGAACCGGCAAGAAGCTCAGTAATTTATTTTCCATCATTTAAATGATAATGGAATGCTATAATTTAACGTTAATTTCATGAACGAAAACTCGTAATACCAACTCCACAAAATGTATAGCCTATTCCAACCACATGAGAACAAAAGCAAAATAAAAATTTTACCTGGTCGAGAGCTTCAACAATATATGATATTCAGTGTAGTTCTCCATATCCGGACAGATGACGAGAAATTGAGAGAATTCAATTGTATGTTCTAACATTTCATTTTTATGGATACAACGCAATGAGTGCGGCATATAGATTATTTAAACACTAATTACATGAAAATATATCAAATATTTAATAAAGAATAACAAAAATATAATAGATAATAATTCAAATAAGGTAGTGAGAATCATACTGGCAGTATTTAATTTAAAAAAAAATATTTATATTTAATATTTTAAAATCTAGAGAAGGTTTTCACAATCGAGCTATTGAAGTGAAACTTCTTTAGTTAATCGAATGTGAGTTGACACTTAATGACACGAAATTTCGTCACGACAAGGAGATATTTTTCTAATAATTTAATTATTAAGTTTCACTTCTACCAAAATCAAAAATCAAAATATACTTTATTCAAGTAGGCCTTTACAAGTACTTGAATTGTCATTTAACAAACTATATTAAGTAAAGCTACCATCGGTTCCGAATGTAGATTCTACCGATAAGAACCGGCAAGAAATACAGTAGTTTCTCTTTTTCAACATCTACAAATAAAGTCATGTTAGTTAAATACAATTATATATGTATGTAATATATCCTGCCTGGAAGTCAACAAGCATTAACTCCATGCTTTTTTTATCATCAATATAATCTTGTATCGAATAATATGACGTCTTTAAAAATGTATTTTTTACAAATGAATTGAATTTATGAAACGGCAAAGTTAAAAATGTCTGTGGAATTTTATTATAAAAACGGATACCTTGCCCCAAGAAGGATTTATTGACTTTGCGGAGTCGGAAACTTGGCGTTATAAGCTTATCCTTACTTCTTGTGATCAATATCACTGATTTTATCAAAGTGATCAATGCCACTGTGAATATACATAATATTGTTGTAAATATATTGTGACGCAACAGTTAGTATTCCTACTTTGTTAAAAACATCCCAAAGAGAGACTCTAGCTCCAAGATTATAAATAGACCGGATTACTCTCTTTTATAAAATAAAACAGATTCAATATCTGTAGCATTACCCCAAAGTAATATGACGTAAGACTGTGAAAATAACCAAAATATACTAGACGAGCGGTATCAATATCAGTTAGTTGTCTAACTTTTCTATACGCGTATACGTACTGCGGAGCTGAGACTTCCTGTCAGGGACGATAAATGAGGACTACACTGAAGTTTGGAATCCATTGCTATTTCCAAAAAAACCTTGAAAACCTGACGACCTTAAAAATCAGTGAAGTATCGTCAGCAAACAACACTATATCACAAATACCTTTAACAAGGAAGGAAGGAAGGCCGTACTAATTGCTTTTATATTTGTCCGAGTATCCTAAGACAATATGTATATCACAAGATATCCGAAGAATACTAATGGAGCGGCATCAATTCCTATTAGTAGTTTACCTTCAGATTTATTATAATAATATTCTTTAAATAGACGTCTGAGATAGAACTTTTGAAATACTTAATTTATTAAAATAATCTTTACCTGCAACATGTAAATTTTAATCAGAAAAGTTTTGTTTACTTTGTATAGCGTGTCTTTACATTTAAATGATATTTTTTTATTTCTCACTGTGGAAATACAAACCAACAGTTCCTGGCACGTGACGCCGAATTTGATTATTTCAATTCAAACTCAGCTTTGCTGTTTGTGACAGCACTCCACTCTATAAAACCCCGGCAAGGCAAATCAGGCAATCGGGCAAACTATATAAAATTATTGATTTATCAAATATCAACTGATCTTATTAAAGCGAGCCTATTGTATCTTGTAACGAGATCAAATTTTTGTTTGCTCTCGGGTCTTTAATGATGATATTCTGTCTACGTCGATGTTTGGCGGTTTCTTACCGAATAAGTATATCATCAGTTATTTATTATTTTCGAGTAATCGTTATACATACTATAAGTTATAAGTAACAAGTTTTACTCAAGTTTAATATCATACAATAATTTTCCCCGTTATTTACAAGCGTCTATTCTTGCGTGGTGATCCCTAGAAGTCCTCTAAAAATCTGTGTAGATGCGATGTATGTCTTTAGGGTGCTAAAATACGCTATGACGTCATATTTGGGGCGGATATAATGTATCCTTTTGTATTTATTCTGCTTATTTTTCTAATATTGTTTGTGCTTTCTTTTCGATTTCTTAGTTCTGCGTACTGAAATAAATACAAAAATATTCATTAAATTTTTCTTACTCATTCATTTCAGATGTGATACGGAAATATTACAAAATATTTATTAAGACACAGACGTACCAACATGAAGTTAATATAGTGACGTTAGCGAATACTCGGCATTTCATCGAGATTCAATAAGACTTCGATAAGGGATTGGAACAAATAATAATCGGCATTATTTTGTTTTGTTACTCAGCATATTCGGCTATTTTTACTCTGTTACCTGATCGAACAACATGATCTAGTACTGAATACATCTAGTGCCGGTATGGCTGCGAGTTGTTATCTCTTTGCTCTTTAATACGCGTTTTTACCTATTGTAGTAGGGCGTGCAAGCTCATGTAAGTAAGTAGCGCCAAACAGCAATTATTATTGTTATATTCTGGTTTGAAGGGTAACTAAGCCATGGTTAAAATTTCTTTCGTCGCAATTATTTTTATTTATTTATGGACAGTGGTGACCATTAACCTTCAGGTGGCAATTTGCCTTACCACATATAATTTGTAATAAGAAATATATATATAGTCTACTGAGTAATGTAGTTCCAAAATTACAGAGTAGACTACTGACGTAGTCGTACTGGTGGTAGAGCGTTGGAAAAACTAATACCACTAGTTCAATAATATGCGATGGTTGAATTCAAATATTGCTATATTTTACGATTTCACGTTTTAATTACTGAACCGATGATAATGAAATTTTTCAAAACAGTCGTATACCTAAAACCTGCCTCCTCCCCCCTAAAACACAGGCGAAGCCACGGACTAGTAGTCAGTATTTTACACATTGCCTATGTCTACGCGGTCTGTCTTTGCATTAAATATTTAATAAAACATTATAATATTTACCTTAAACGTTTGTATTTCGAAACTTTACATTAATTAATTCCTCAGTGAATCCCTTAAAATAAAATCACTAAAAAGTACTCTTTAATTAAATAGAGTGCTTTCTTACATTCCAACGAAGTAATTTAATTAATAAAGATGACCTTATTCAGACGCGAGAGATAAGATGTGCGAAATTCTAGAAAGATATTCTCATCTCTATATGCTAAAGCATGAATTTTTTTTTTTGGATTTTTCGCTTACGTACATTTAAATGTTTTTGACATTTCTTATATGCAAACATTTTCTACATAGAGACAAGAAAATTAATAAATTCATATTACTACTAAGGCATCAGTTTTTTTTTTTTTTAAATTATTTTTATTTAATTTACAAAGTCCACGGGCTCACAGTTGCCCTTGCCTTTTTTTACATTTTAATTTTATAAATTTTGGCGTTATTTTATATTTCTACTGAAGCAGATCTTCGCTGGACTTCGAGCTTGTCGTCTTCTTGGAAGACGTGGCCCACACTGACTTTTTTTTTCATTTTAAAATAATTTATTATATAGGTATCTGTTTACATTCGAGCATTATATTTGTGAGAGAAGAATTGATCATTACAGGGCACAATCTGGAGTAGAACAATTTGTCCGAGATTATAAAAGCGGACTGGGCTGCAGCCGAATATGCTCGAGATCGAATCTTATAGATTATTACAATACAGGTAAATGCTCGTCAGCCAGCGAGGCAGTACATTACAGGAGAAGGCTGCGGTACTGCAGTACAGCTGTTGTATATTTAGTATCGCCATTACACCCGTGCGAAGCCGAGGCGGGTCGCTAGTGTATAAGTAGGGAAACTTGCATATGTCAGATTTTCACCACATGACCTTCTCATTTACAGACCGTCACTTTATTTTAACTAATTGCGTTTTATCTTTTTGTTTATTATAAATTATATGTTATATGTATTTCAAATACAAATTTATACTTTATTATAATTTTAATTGTATCAACATAAAAAGCTACTTAATCTGAATACTAGCGACATCTATGATCTCAACACGTAACTACGGAGACAAGCAGTAGCAAAATTACCATGTCGTGTTACTAAAAATCTCTTATGGGCCAATATAGATGTCACATTTAACAAAATATTTTAATATAAAAAATATGTAAATATAAATACCGTTAATAGAAGAAACTAATATAATTAAAATGAAAATAATAATTTAATAAAAACATAATACATTGTTACTTTTGTATAAAAGCTTATATCTTATAAACTGATTTTGAGTTCTAGAAACGCTTAAATTATTATTATTAACAATAATATTCATATTAGATACACTCCAGGGAAACAAAAAAAAATCACTACGAAGAATACAAAATAGAACAATTATTTGTCGTTAGAGTACACCCTTATTCTAGTCAGAGCATCTGCCATCTACTTTATAAAGTGATTGATTGTCACTAATGGTGTGAGTACTTGAGTACATAGTATCGGGATTCTGGATCTGGAATACCTACTCTGTTATGGATATATCATAGTAATCATGGGCACAGATAGAAAAGCTGATTAATGTCACTTTAGACTAGTGCTGGGTCATTTCAGATTTTACGTAAAACGAAACGAACCGGTTTTTTACATTTACAAAACAGTTCTTCGAACTGGTTATAAAAAAAACCGGTTTGTTTTCATAGGTTCGATTTACGATACTTTACTGAAATAATGTATATTCAACACTGGAGTCATATTATATAATTTTGAAAATAGACTTCGACTTTATAATTTATTTGGATTAATTCTACGTCACGCACTTATTTGCATTTAAAAAACAGAAAGTTAAGAAATATTTTTAAATTATTTGTAATTTCAACTATTACGGCTGAGGATTACCCGATTATAAGCAGTTAATACTAAATCTGTAATAAAAAAATAATAAGCGTATAAGGAGCCTACGAAAACTTTTTTTTTTGTTTCGTAATTTTTTAATTCTTCTACAACCAAATTTGAATTTGTATTTCTGTTGGAATAAGATTCAAATCCAAAGTAGTTCTTTATAACTGGTTTAATATTCATACAATAATAGTCCTTACGGCAATCAAAATAAAGTGCTTAGTCAGTTACGCGTGATCGGAACCGGTTCGCGCAGCGGTACCAAGAAACAGGTTTTTCGATTTAGTCTTTTCTTCTACAACCAAATTTGTATTGTATTTCTATAGAAATAAGATTCATTGTAGCATATTCGTTACTTCAAATCCAAAGTAGTTCTTTATAACTGGTTTAATATTCATACAATAATAGTCCTTACGGTTATCAAAATAGAGTGCTTAGTCAGTTACACGTGAAAGGAACCGGTTCGCGAAGCAGTACCAAAACGACGGCCGCCGGTGCCGAGTGTCGTCTCGTTCGTTTTAAATCCAGAAACAGTTCGTTCGTTCTTTTTAAAGTAACTAGTTCTTAAAACTGTTTCTGAAAAAAACTCCCAGCACTACTTTAGACAAGTTTATTTAGAGTGGTTTATCTATATTTGTTACGTACGTCAATTTTTATTCAAATTATAATATATATATATGCCCTAACTAGGTAATATTAAAACCTTAGCCAATTATCACGGGCTTAAGCCCTACCAACCACCATTTATTTTTTTGTTTTTTGACAATGTACGACTTTTGTTAACTAATAACCACAATACACATATATGTACATGAGATAAACATACAAAATATGTGTATGTGTCTGTAAAATATGAATGTGCCTGTCATTTTATAAATGTATTTCGTTTAAATATATCAAGATTTTTGAAATTATATAGATATTCAGTCATTTCTAATCCTATACCTTTGGTACTAGTAAATGCAAATGAATTCCAATTAAAACTAGATACATATATACTCGTTGAATCTAAAACATGCCTCATTATACCTTAATAAATAATGAAATTTAGGAAATCAGTAGGTAGGTAAGCAAATCAAAACTATTTTGTTACTCAACTTTTGAGCCGAGAATAGTTGCGCTACGTAACGAGGTCCTTTCCAACAAGGTCTCAATTCTCATTACTTCATAAATTAGTTTAAACTCCACTCCTGGGCATTGTAAAGTTTTTAATTGGCAACATAGACCCGCTGCAATAGTATATGACTAGATGAAGATGTATATTATATACTAAAATAGGGCCACGGTCGCAAGTGGTGACGTCTTAATTGACTGGGTACCGTCGGATTTTCAAGTTTCAAGGGCTAAATAAACTGTTATGCGGAACACATAACTTTGTGTTGTATATAAATACATTTCATTGTTTTTTTTTTATTATTAGATTGAAACGTTAAATTTGTTAATACTAACCAAAAATAATTTAAAAATATGGCTAACAAAACCATTTTATAGTAATATCCTTAATATTACGTACGTACGTATACGTACCTATTTCATTTTGAATCATTTATTCTTATTAAATTACCTGTAGTTACTGGAAAGGAATCAAAATTAAATCGAAGTAGTAGTTGTACTTTAAGCAGTAGCTAGCTATGCGGATATAGGACCCCAAGCGGCGTTTTATTGAGAAAACATCGGACTACTGTCGAAAGGAGTTTATCGCGATGAAATCTGCGAGTGGATTATAATCTGCTACATGCTAATCCACCGTCCCGTATCTAGTAGCGTGCTGTAGTGAGGTCTATTTAAGTCTAATCCTCCCAAGGGAAAGAGTGGAACCAGCAGTGTAGCATTCATAAGCTTACTTTACTCACAGACAGATGGAACCCCTATCAATAAGTACTCCATATGCCCGTTAGCATTTTTATTATGTTTGTTCATTGACTTATTATTTAAAATCATTTCACAAGGAAATAGAAATGATCGTCCAAAGTAGTTCGCAAATATTTATTATAAATTATAAAATATCGTAGAAAAATAAATAAAAATATATGTCAAAAAGATGCAAATTTATCTTTACGAGGTTGTTTTTTATTATTATTTTAATGTATATGACACCCTATACTCTCACTAAACAGTTGCAAACAACACATGCAACCATACATAATACATATATACTGAAACGTTCAAATTGGAAAGGCCAACTATATATTAGGTATATATAATATTTGAATTTTATTGATTTTTATAACTCAAATTTAATAAAAAAACATGCTCATCATATGAATCACTCTAAAATTTGATCCCATTGTCGACACCCCTAATGCACTAATAAACACATGCATAAAAGTAGAGATAATTCATTTAATTTGTGGTCAGTAAAAACTAAACAGCCAAAAAAAGTACTAAGCAAGTATATTATGTGATGTAAATTACTGGATCTCTCTACTTGTGTATGTAAAGATGTCATCTCTACCACGAGCGGTACCTACCTAGACGGGCTTGCATAAAGCCATACCAGATAAAAGTAAATACTGTTACTGGCAAATTATAATACTTGTTTTTATAAAAGCTTAGTCCGTTTGTTTTATTAATTACCCAAACGGGTATGGATGAACATCCATGCTAACTAATATAAGTTCACATGAAGCTCTCCTGCATCTTTACATAGATAACTGAAATGACTAATACTTACAGCAAAATTATTCAACAAAATAGCTAAATATTGTAAAAATAAATGAGTTTATTACATTATATTAAACTCGAGGAATATTAATCTATTAAAAAATGTAAATACTTAAATACTAATATTTCAATATAAATTGTAATAAAAAAACATTTTATAAACTCCTCTATTGTTGAAATATAATAATAAGAAAACAGAATGTAAGTAAGGCTTCTTTCTGAACTGGTGCTAGATATTTTTTACAATCAATAAAAACGCATAATTCTTTAATGTTGATAAAGAATTTGAATTTGACAAAATTGTAATCGTCAATTTAATATTAAATTTAAATTTTGAATTAATGAATAAAAATACACTTCTGTTTATCAAAATTTAATGAACCATTATAATAACTACTACAAATACATTGAATATCTCAATAAATTATTGTGATCTTGATACTTATATGTCACTAGTGCAATCGTATTACACAATGTGTTTGTTAACAGCATCTAAAACATATTTTTAAATTAGTTGAATATCTCTAGGTGGAATTGACAATAAAAACTGTATGACTCCACACTCATAACTCTTTAACAGTTATAATGTATACACAATATATGTTTTTATTTAATGTAAATGCTTCCGTGGCATTGTCTTAAATACGGTAACACCTTTAAACAGATTTTTATCATAATTGTACTGTCATTAAATATTCATGGTTTTCGAATATATATTATTATTAACAAGTACATTTATTATTATTTTGGTACCTACTTATGTGCTGATTGTTCCACATAATTACTGTATAAACCAATGATCACGATAATAAACAAATTTTCACGGATTAAGAATAAGCTAATAATATATTTTATACTGGCTATAAGTAATTTAATTATTTCAAAATAAAAAATTCAAAAAAAAATATTTTATACAAATAATTTGACGGAGAATTAGTCGCAGAACAGATCATAGATAACTTATACTTATACTCTAGAACAGATAATGAAAGAGAATGAACGAACGCACAGATTATTGTACAATATTTGAAGTACTCACAAGAGCCTACTTTGATAATGTATATTTTAAACTTTGATATTAAATCAACGAATTCCACGAATCACAGTAAAATATTAATGAATATTCAACTATTCATTAAATAACTGTTTTCACTTTCGCATTTATTCATTTTTACTCGAGCAATATGACGTCTACCAGCTTTATGCATTAATTTTTAATTCAAATTAAAAAAAAAAATCCTTCCAGTCTGTCGTGGTTAACTCTGGCCAGGGTCACTCTAGCTGCTGCTGTACTTTATATACTCTTTGGCTGCCAGGTAGCAAGGGATGGGAAAATGATAAATATAAAAAAATATATGTATTATATATAATACATATATTTATATAAACCTTTGTTGGCGTCATTTGAGAGGTACAGGTAAGGCATACTTGTGATGTGGATTTTTATTCGGTAATTATTTTTCATAATCATAAACCAAAATAGTATTTATGTAGTAAGTCGATGAAAGAACACTGACAGACAATCTCTCTCTCTCTCTCTCTCTCTCTCTCTCTCTCTCTCTCTCTCTCTCTCTCTCTCTCCCTAGTCAAGGTCTCAAAGACCGTCGATATACAAGCTGACTAGAAGAAGGTCCTTCGAATTCTGTCGCATGAGTTTACATAATATAATTTTCACTATAATAACTAACACCGAATTAAACATTTCTCGAGAAAATTTCATTTGGTAACACTATTTATAAAATATATTTAAAAAATCTACTTGAATGCCTCAAACATTGTGTTTTTGGTGACTAACTGTGCGCTGATTAATGACTAAGCTTTAGGCATTAACAAAAATGTAAAATCGTCATTAAAATTCCAATATAATATTTTAAATGGATAAACATAATTTATCTTAACTATAGGTAATTTAATTCCTAAAATGGCTTTTAGACCCTTGACAAATCAAAAATTGGCAATGTACCAGTTGGACATTCAATAAATAATTATTTTATTAGATAGAGCTACTACACAGTACACAGCCCAAAGTTAGATCACTGCGGCAAAGAGTGAAGAATTTCATATTTTATACTAGAATAAAATAATATTACATATATTTTTGACACACTCCGAATAAAACGATTTCACATTTTTACCAAGGTATTCAATAGTGTTAAATTTGTATTGATAAAAATATTATTGATCGTATAAAAAAAAAATACTGTCATATAGTAGCTGTATTTAAAATAAAAGTGTTTTTCTAATTGGTTTTAATAGATTCTGTCTAATATAATTTAATAGGCTCATTTGACAAAAGCAAGTAGTAAGTATTCAACTTCAATTTTCAGTCTGTAGAAATATAAATAAACAATGACGTAGAGGTTAACAGGTAAACATAATTAACTAAAACTCAGTTAAATATTTACTATTTCAATAAATTTCATTATAGAACTAAAAAATCTCTCAACTAATGATTATTCTTAAAATAGTTTGTTGTAAATACAGTTTTTAGAAGTATTTAATATCCGTGGCCGCGCTTTTATATCAGTTTGGCCAACATTTAGAAAGCGAAAGTTAGAATCATTGGCTATAGATATATAATTGAAATTGGCAGTACCATAAAGATATATATTTAAAAAAATATATTAATACGGCTTTTAAAAAGAAGCAAATGATTGAGTTTCGTTTATTTTAATTTTATTCTATCAGTTCCTTGGATCAAGACATTTTTAATTTTGTTTTTTCGTAAATATTTGTCTTACATTTCATATTCATGGCATAGATTTTATAAAATTGATTTAACCATGCACATTTAGGCAGTAGTTTTTATAAAGACAAGACTTTTATATTGTACTAAATATAATTTATATTTAATTTTAGAGCTATTTCTGCTTATCTTATTATTTTTATACTGTATAACACACATAGACAACTCTTGACGTCCGACGCCGTTCTTTCTCCTTTTGTTAAGTTGCCATTGCTGTTGCTAACGCCATTTTTGTTATACACTGTAAGCTGCATATGGTGATTTTTTTATACTCATAGGCAAGTTACATAAGTGCGAAAGAGAAAGTCGAATAAGATAGAGTTACGCAGCTGCAACTAACCTGAATATTTTCTTCAAAGCTTATTTACGACGTTTCTCATTGTCTATGCTATAGATACGCATCCCGAGCGATACATACGGTGAAAAGCTTTTAGTAACAAATGTATAGTAAAAATGAAGGAAAACGCTGTACTTAAGTGGCAAAAAGTTTACAATCCAAGCGGCCCTCAACCACGACCTCGCCATGGCCATCGTGCAGTGGCCATAAAAGATTTGATGATAGTTTTCGGCGGCGGAAATGAAGGGATAGTTCACGAGCTTCACGTCTTCAATACTACAACAAATCAATGGTTTGTTCCTGTTACGAAAGGGGAGGTGCCTCCAGGATGTGCCGCCTATGGATTCGTGGTCGACGGCACACGTCTACTAGTTTTTGGCGGCATGGTGGAGTACGGCAAGTATTCTAACGATTTGTATGAACTGCAAGCTTCTCGGTGGGAATGGAAACGTCTGAAGCCCTTACCACCTAAGCACGGCATACCACCATGTCCTCGACTTGGACATAGCTTTACGCTTCTCAATAGTAAGGTCTATCTCTTTGGTGGATTGGCTAATGAAAGTGATGACCCTAAGAACAATATACCGAGATATCTCAACGACTTGTACACTCTAGAATTGTATCCCAATTCATCTATGACAGTATGGGATATACCCCTCACATATGGCCAATCGCCTCCTCCACGCGAATCCCATAGTGGCGTCGCATATACAGACAGAAACACTGGAAAATCATCCCTAATAATCTATGGAGGCATGAGCGGTTCACGTCTCGGAGATCTGTGGGTGCTCGATGTGGACAGCATGTCTTGGTCACGACCAGATTTAGGTGGTCCACCTCCCTCTCCACGTTCTCTACACACAGCAACAGTTATTGGACACCATATGTATGTATACGGAGGCTGGGTTCCGCTTGTACCAGATGAATCCAAACTTGCCACACACGAAAAGGAATGGAAGTGTACTAACACACTAGCCTCTCTAAATCTAGAAACCATGACTTGGGATAATATAGCACTTGATAAATTTGAAGAATGTGTTCCCAGGGCTCGGGCAGGACATAGTGCAGTTGCAATTCAAACGAGACTTTACATTTGGTCGGGAAGGGATGGTTACAGAAAAACATGGAACAATCAAATTTGTTGCAAAGATCTCTGGTATCTGGAGGTTGGTGTGCCTCCACAAGCTGGGCGTGTTGCACTTGTAAGAGCTGGCACTACTTCACTTGAACTGTGTTGGCCTGCGATGAACACTGTCACAACTTACCTACTACAAGTTCAGAAATGTGGCAAAGTTACCCCTGCAAGATTCCCCACTGCTGCAGAGCCAGTGGCAGCACCACCACCAGCATCGCCTGTCTCTGGACAACCAGATGCAGCCAAAGCCTTTGGATTAGCATCCCCCGTAAGCGCTGGCCTGCCTCCTACTCCTACAGATTTACCGGTGCGGCCTGTCGCTGCAGTTGCATCGCCGATCGCTACTCCCATCGTCTCAACACCGCAAAAGGTTGTATCAGGATCTATTAAAATGCCTGCCCAGGCTGCAGTTAAAATATCACCAAATACGCCAACTTTAAAACAAACATACCAAGGCAAAACAGTCGTCAAATCTCCAGCCGCAGGCTCATCCCAACAGATAAAAGTGGCTGCCGTCACGCCACAAGGGGTGACAAGAATCGTAAGTGGCGTAGGCACTCCGAGTAGCGTCCGAGTTTCTACTCCCCAGTCTAACGCTCAGATCGTTCTCGGTACAGCTACGGGAGCGGGAGGCACGCCTCGGTATGTGCAAGTCAAGACAGGCTCGAGTGCCGGAGTGCCAGTCAAATTAAGCAGTGGAAATGTGCCTGTTAAACTAGCCGGGAATGCAGTACCGCTCAAGATTGGTGCAGCGAATATCCAAGGAAAGATAACAACAAATAGCGTGCAAAAAGTAGGAACAAATGTTCCATTGAAACTTGGCGCTGGCAATGTTAAAATTGCGACAAGCAATGTGCTAGTAAAGACTGCTGGTGGCGTTCCGATACAGGCAGGAGTACAGACAAAGGTGGCAGCAGGAGTTCCAGTTAAGCTTGGGGCGGGTAACTTACCTGTTATAGGAAGCACCGGTGGCGCGATACAGATTGCTAGCGGTGCGCTCACAGGACAACAAGTCAAGACACCCTTATACAAAATCGTGACCGCCAAGTCGAGTGACCAGGTTACGACTGCGACGACAGCCGGTGGAACCGGAGCCACCGGAGCCACGGTTCTCCGACAAGCAGGAGGAAATGCAGGCATACCATTTATCATTAAGAAGACTCCTGGTGGTGGCCAGGCAAGTTCAACGCCTCAATACGTGACTCTTGTGAAGACACCTACAGGTATGACAGTGGCGACGGTCCCTAAGATGACCATGGTGCAAAATAGGCCGACAGCGCCAACCAGCGCGGCCCAGGCTCAGGGTCTAGCTCCCGGTGCTACCATCGTAAAGCTAGTATCCGCTAACACCGTCGGCGGCAATAAGATCATAACGCTGCCATCTAACATGCTGCAGCTGGGCAAGACGGGCGTAGGCGGCAAGCAAGCGATCGTGATCACCAAGTCGGCGAGTCAGGCTACACAAGGCGGACAGCCCCAGTGAGGTCCGCGCCGCGCCCCGCACTGAACAGTCGAGTTGAGTGTCAGCCCGAGAGTGCGTCGCGTGCGTGATCGAGCCTTACGGTGAATGTGATTATATCTGCGAGGTATCAAAAGGTTGTACATTTACATGAGGAACACTATAGTGAGTCGAACGAACTATATAATATATGATGAATAGAATATTTTAAATCATATGAGTTTTGTATGTTAATGGGTCTGTGTAGAGTTTTCCTCTTAGAGTTTTTACTAAAAGAATATTTTATTTACTCTTGTAATATTATTATGAAAGTTGTCTGTTTGCAGTAGGAATCCTTAACTCGCAATGATCTGCTACTGTACTCTACTGTACTGTCTTGTTACAATATAGCTGAACTGTTTGTTTCATACTCGCTCACAAATGAGTATTTTTTTTACATGTGACCTAGTTTCTTACAAAATTATGCGAAAGTGCCTGCTGAGCAATATTTGCCACTGGGCATAGAACGCGACAAAGAAATTTAGAGTATCACTTTTTAAATCTTAAAATAATTAAATTTTAAAAGATATTCAATTTGAGGTTTATTATTTTATTGTGTTTATAGATTTATTTCTAAATTAGAATATTTTTGTATGTAATGATATAAATAAGGAGAATATAATATAATTCATTACCCACAATCATGACCAAATACTGCCATGATGGACTTGAACTGTGAAAAGTGCCGAGAAAGTTGGTTTCACTCGTTTGCTAAACGGCTTATTTGCAATCTACAGTCTTCCTCGCATCAGATCAGTTTAAGTTCTCTGTTCCCTCACTTTCATGTCAGTTTCGTTGTCAGTTGCATGAAACTGAGGTCAGGACAGGTGGTGAACTGTGTATTGAATATAAAAGTAATATATTCTACAATACTTGGTGTAATGGCTGAGCAATCTCACATGGAATGGTTCACCAAGTGTACCATTCCATGTAAGCCATTAGTGAAGTGTTAGATTTAATTAAATCACAATATATTATATATCATGCACTATTTAAGTTTTTTTTATGACAAGCCATTGTTGTTGTTTATGTGGTGTCTTATTGTCAGTATTGGATCTGTGGTGTATCTGTTAATGATCGTAATCACTGAGACCCGCAGTCTCGAGGCTATTTTTCTATCGCGCCACTGATCTTAATACGTGCCTAGTTGATGCCTTAGGCGATTATTCGAAGTTGACATGTAGAAGACTATGGCGAACTACAAAGTTAGCACGAGAATCGGCGAGTTATTAAGGATGTATGGAAATAAACTATAACATTAAAATTACTCTAATTCTCTGTATAGTTAAAACCTTGAAGAGGTTGTTGTTAGCAACTGATTATTATAGTTTTACCGGCTAGAAATTATTCTCACTAGTTTTGATGTCGCCATAGTCGTTTGGGATGCCTATAATTATATTATAAAGTTTATAAGTTATAATTTTGCAGTGCCTGAGGTGTGAGGAGTGTAGGTGATTTTCAACAAGCAGTTTAATATCAATTTATTCTTCGAATTAATTATACTTGACATAAATAAATGCAGAATTCATTTTCATTCCAAACCAAGTTTGTCAGGTGAATATGGTGGTTTTAAAACTTAATGAAACTTTATTCTGCATTTCACATGTAGGATAAGATAGTTGTATGTACTAGAGTAATATAAGGTAAGCGAGGTATGAAGTGTAAATAAAATAAGTAGATAAATTTAATGTTATAGTTTGTTCATATGTTCATTTGCTTGAATAAACGATTTGGATAAATGTGTATTTTATTTAATTGCATAATAATCGCTATAGATAATGCGTTAAAATTAAATATGTCATCAAAATTTTAAAGCTAAGCTCTTCTGTAATGTTGCAAAACCTTGGAATATTGTATATGAATGACGTAATATTATAATTAGATTTGTAAAGAACTTTAAAACTGTAGGAACTAATTAATGTATATTTGAAGTATGTTAATAGCTACAGTTATATTTTTTAGTCGTGTGTCAACTCATTTAGTGTTTTTTTGTTAGTTGTAGACATATATAAGAACTGGTCTCATTTCGAATTTGAAAATGAATTCTGTTCCTTTCTAAGAGAAAATTCCATTAAATTTTTATTTTATTATTTAACCAATTTACTTAAGATTGGTATAACGCTTTTTTATTTAAACAACAGCGCCATCTAGCGTTAAATGATTAAACTTAATTATAAAAGCTTAGCGAAATTTTCGAGGTCTACTAGTTCAGATAGCGTGCACTAGATGGCACTGTAAACATACAATTCGATAGGATTTTAAAAATTATTAAGGGTATTTTAATTTACTTTTAAGATTTTTAAAGAGACGTTCAATAAAAGATTTATATAATCCATATTGACAGTTTTATATCGCTACGATTAAGTTTTGAGTATGCAGTATTATTTTTTTAAGAACTCTATTTTTTCTAAATGGTTGATAAACATAAATTCATCGTAGTAAAATAAATAAGCTCTTAAAGTTTGACATTATTCAATAAAATATTTGATTTTATACAAATGGGGCACCTATAATAAGGAAATATAACCATTTTTTTTCATTGATATTCACGGTCACGAATCCATTAAAATTCACTTAGAGTTGTATTTAAAATAGTTTTAAGTGATTCCGATGAAGAAAACCATACAATTTATGCTATGCTTAATAATAAAGCGTTTATATCTTTATGTTGAGCTATCATTATTTGTAGAAAGGCAAAGATAACAAACATTGCTGTTTATTCCTACAAAAAAAAAAACAAATCATGCAAATTAAGTTTTACATATTCCTGCTACGTTTCGTTAAATTTTGTCTAATGATTATGGACGAATTTCGACCTCGGAGCGAAACAAATAATTGGATCGATTAGGGCTTCTCATTGTACAAAACAGTATTACGTTTTGTAGATTAATTGTTGATGATCGGATAATAAATAATGAAAACAAATATTTCAATTTCATGTTACTATGCAAACATTATTAATATCCCCGATGCACAGTAAGTATATCAGTTCCAGCAGCATTTTTATTATATAACCAAATATCTTGACGTCAATATTACTTTAAAAAATAATTTTAAGGAGCTATGACGTAAAAAGATGGTGCGAAGTCTGTCTTGTTATTCTAGCATTGTACAACATGGCAAGTGGTATTGTAATACAAAACCTATTTAATAGATACAAACAATTAAGAAAATATATTATTGTTAATACATTATTATTATTATTAATTATTATTATATACATTATTATTAATTATACAAATTAATAATAATGTATATTTTTAACTACTAAGTATACTTTAAAAAAGGTACTTAAAATTAATTTTCTTTTAAATTTTTACTTTTTTTTTTTTTATTTTAAGTGTAATTCTCGGTATAGTTGTAGCGAACTTTTTTTTTATTCGTAATATTGCATAATAATTAGAAGCTTAGAATTAGAACTTTTTCACGTATATTATATAGGTACATTGTTACATTTGTTGGAAGTACTGAATAAATAAATAAATAAAAAACTTGTTTAATTTTGAATATATTAAATTTCCTATACAAAATAAAATTTATATATGTATAACATGTTATTGAACACTTATTATACCAATTGAGTACCTACAATAAAATAAAAAAGGCACAATAAACAACATAATTATTAATTATCATTAGTGGTTATTATTTCTTTTAACTTATGCTTACCAGCATTATATGCATTTTATTTATAACTTAAAGGCTGAATATAAAACCAGTAATGTTTACGATGTATCCATTAAATGTATCTCATAGTTCTATCAATAAAAGTAATACTTATTATATCGATAGATATAATAATACGTTTTTCGTTTAATTATCTCAACATCAGTGGTGTTATTCTGTAAATACAAACTATAAACATAATCTTTTTTTTTTGTATCTTGTTTGAAGTTGTGCTGTTGGCCCTACTGGCCTTTACAGCGTCACCGAACGTTGGGGCGAGTGTTAAAACTCTGCCTTAAGGTGAATCCTTTTGGGCTCGAGAGTGAAGTTCGTTCTGAGGGTGTCTCCTATGAGATGGCACCTGGACTCAGAACGTAGTCGGTGGGGAAACATAATCATTCAAAATCACATTTAAATACTAGACAAATGATAAGTTGGTTTTCAACATTTCACGAATAAGTTATGAAGTGATATCACTTTTCACAGAATAACACTGCTGATCGAGACTTTAGTGTAAATAGTTTCTTAAAATTACTCGCTTAACTTATGTATGTTTTAATGTATTTGTTGTTGTGTAGTTGTTTTTTAAAAATATAATACAGTCCGGTCATCTTATTACTTCCTTAAAATACATGTTCCTGCTACAATTTCAAATTCACATTTTTAACATTTAGTAAATAGATTGGATGAGTGTAACTTTGAGGTGGCTGTTTTTACAACAAAAATAGTATTATTTTATTTACCAACTAACAAAATTAAATCATTAAAATTAAATCAATATATCAACTTAAGTTTAATTTAAAATAAATAAGAAAACGAATTACAACTGGATATTAATTATATAATTATTATAATATTAATTAACTGTTTATTTTATACCACTGGCAATGATCAACTGACAGACGTCAGCAGAGGAAGGTGCTTTTTCTCAGCAGCCGGACTAGATAATTTTACAGTTTGCTGCTTTTATGATACTTAATGTGGACGGTTGTCAGCCCAGCAGCCCGCAGGTGATCTTATTCATACAACTCCTGTTACCATTATTCTCAGGCGCGGCCGCTACCACGCGCTTCTTCTTTTTGCCATTCGCATCGTATTTCTTTTCTTCCTGAAAATGTTTTCAACACAGATTAATTTCAATTCGTTATGATTTGTTTTTGTATCTGTTTAATTTCTGGTTCATATGTTTAGCCTAGTCCAATGGCAGGAGAGGAAAGATAAATAAACAAATTAGACCTTGAATTAACATAAATAATCTGTGGATTCGTTTGTGGATTTCGATAAATTGCAATTGAATGTCGGCGAAGTTTTTACCGGAATTTTGGAAGTAAAATTAAGGTGGCCATAAAAGTTAATCGGAATAGTGTTGTACTATAATGAATATATATTAATTAATATATTTGTAGTTGATAACTTAATAGCAGAGCAATTAGCAAATCTCATGCAATATGTAAATCTAAGCTAAATTATTATCAATTATATAACGATTATATTATCAACAAACAGTTGATTAGATATGATTTTATTTCCTCTTTCCACAAAAAAATGGAAGGGGAACTTGATTAATTCAAAATATTATTTATACAATACGAGTTGCTCCGCGCAGTTTCAATCGTCAAACTTTACTTTTCCGTCTTCATGGGTTGTAACGAGATGTAATGTTTATAACCGTAATTAACTCATGGAAAAATACTTCAAATCAGACTGAAAGATCCGTCCATAAGCAAGTTCCAACAGACAAGCAGCAGCTTTTCATAATTATTAGAGATAGAATCATTAGTTAATCACATTCAATTATCATAAGCATGATTAATAAGACGTCGTAACCCGGACTTAGTCTCGCACTACTCGGTTGCCAAATTGATTAGAGGAATTATTATATTATTGCTTCTCACTTAAAAATGTATGTTTTGATCTATGACCTGATAAAAAGCTGGGAAATCACAATTTTTTAAATTATTTATTGACATTGAAAAATAAGTCAAAATACAACAAATCATGCTCTCAACTAAGCACGGTTTATATGTTTGGGGAAATGAAAGCTCTCGATGAAGTTACAATTTAGAGAGCCTTCACACGTGGAATGATTGTTTTACTTAATTAAGGTTTTTCAAGAAAATCTATTTACGTCAATGTTTTCAAACATCGCTACTAGCCGTCTTAGTTCCTGATACATGTAAATCGTAATTTATTAAAAACGCGCTTGTTTGTGCGTTTTGTAAACGTTTTCTTAATAAACGTGCTTTCAAGAAAACACAGTGAGTCTGATGGGGCAAATAGCCAATAGCTCGTAGCACTTAACACGATTATCGAAACTACATCATTACTAGTTAAGCTTTCACAATAAGCAATAGGAAATGTTTTTGCGTTACGAGTTTCGTTAACGTTATGGAGCTATTGTAGTGCTGATAGTCTCGATTTAATGGTAAGTTAATGTAATGTCTCCTAATGAACTTGTTTTTGGTTTTTATTATGAAACGATTATTATTTTATTTTATTTGGGTTAAATTAAGGACTCATCAATAAACAATACGGACACGAAATTCGATGAAGTTTTTTATATTGTCCTAGATTTTTAACGCGTAGATTTTCTTCGTTTTCAGGATAATTAATTATTCAATGTATATTATAAATATCCACTGGGGTTTTTAAAATCAGATTTCTTGATGATTCCCTTTATTGTCGAGCACAAGATTACTTGGGGAAAAATGGCGAAAACTTGCATCTGCCCTCTTAACCTACATGGTGTCCTAGGATCTGAAGAAGAAGGATTATGCACGCTTCATTAGAATAAAACTTAAAGTATTATTGTGCTCTGTATAAGAATGATTGATTTTCTTTATTCACCTTCTTATACTTGCCTAAACATATTAAAACACGTTAGCAAGAACCGACTCACCTCAACGATTTCACCTATTTTATATTTCTTTAATACTGTGACGGCGTCGGAGCTGTGGTCCACTTCATCGAACGCTTTCGTAGAGTCTTTGCCGGCCTCTTCTAAGATCACGTCGCCACCGGGATGCTGGAAGATTTACGTTGCGTTTACAATCACATCTTGTATGTCATTCAATGAAAATAAAATGTAAATTTAAAAAAGTTTTATTCGCATACAAATAAAGGTCCAGGAGCATAATAATCCCAATAAAAAAAGCTGTTGATTTTTGAACACTTAATAAGCATTTATAGGTCAATGTGAATGATATTGAATAGATATTTACATTTTTACATATACATGGTTATGGTTGGCGGAACAATGACGGCTTAAGGAATGTGATTAATATTTCTAACAGTATAAACGTCTATGAGTGTTTGACTGTTTGCTATTAAGTGGCTCAGTAGTCCGTATTCTTTCCTTTGACGTAATGAATGACGTAACCAAGGAATTAAATGAGATAACACGTAAAGGGTACCAATTAAAAACAGTGTTGGGTTTTGGAACCCAACTTGGAAGCTGAATGGTACACCTATTTGGACACGATTCATTGCATGTTAAATCTCTTTTTTTCTCTCATTATTGTTTAAATTAAGTATTGTATAAGGTGTGTATTTTTTTCAGTCGTAAAATATTCGTGTCTCAAATAGACTTTATCGTTCTTTCTTTCTTTCAAATATATTCATGGCATTTTTACGATGTCTTTGTCATTAAAAAAACTCTACCATAATCAGGGTCTCTAATTAGGGTACCCAAATTGGGTGACCACTTACTACAATAGCCAAAAATGAGGGCCGACCCCCTAACTGCTATTACCCAACTCTGAAACAGAGACAGTAACCGCCATTGGGCGCGTATCTAATAGCCCTTTTACACGTAAGTGCATCAAACTTTGCCAGTAATGATTCCCATTCTTATTTAATTAATTATTTTGATTGAACCAAGCTGATGGATGAGTTTTTACTTAAATATATCAGTGCAAAGGAAAGAACGATGGAAAAATCTAAAGGCCGAAGCCGCCACGGAAAAAGCTGGAGTGAAAAAAAATCTTATAAGTATTGGACTCTTATTTCAATCTATATCTTTATAAAACTATTTTTTTTTTGTTTAAATTCTCGGTAAAATCTATATTCAGAACTTGCAGTAGCTAAATAAAAAGTGCTCGTAAGAGCCTACTGCGACAAAATATATTTGATTTGATTTTAAGCCGTTCATATAAATCATCCTTATATTATACTAGCTGCCGTCCTAACTTCGTACGAGTAAAATTCATACAAAGTTATCTCCCGTTTGAAATTGAAATTTCCAAAATCATTTCGTACAAACCGTCTACGTCGCGCAAAGCGTGACTATATTTCGTTATGAGTCAGTGGTATCATTTTTTCAACAGTATTTTCAATTTAATAACAATACCTATAAAACCTAATCTATTCTTGAATATTTATCGGTGAAGGAAGATGGAAAGGAATGCTTATACCACATTCACTGCAGATAAAGTTAACTAAACTTTTGAAAATTATGTGTCAGACATAACATTATGTTATATAAACATTTCAAGCAATGCATTCAATTTATACTAAATACTAAAAGATAAGGAACTTCCAGTTTGCAGAGCTATCGAAAGGTGCCGCGGAATATATTGGGAATCCCAAGTTACAATACTTTAAAACTCGACGATAATCGATACTTTTTGACTCTGTGGACTTTGTGGAGAGTTTGCTGTTTGCTGAATACGTTTAAATTTAATTGTAAGCTTTGCCAAGGCTTTGTACGTGTTTTTTTCTTATGGTCGTGTTGTAAATTTATTTTAGTTTTACTAAGCTTAATCAATAATCAATTCGAGCGTTAAAATATGACTTCAAGACGGTGTATATAGATGTTCTTCTGCGTTTCGAACATATAAAAAGACAGTTCAGTTCAGAGTACACTTGAGTGTTCGAAAAAATGTCGAGTCATGCCCTTGTAACTCGCTATGCTCACGCTTTTAGCGCACGTTACTGACAGTATGTCCGTAATTTTAGTGATAATTGATTAGATTCCAAAATGATAAATATCATAATACATACCGAAGTTATCTGTACGTTTCCGACAATTTTAATAATGAACAAGTAATAAAAAAATACCTACCTAACAGGAAATGGGTAAAAAATATTAATTATATCATACATTAGAAACTCCAACTCACTTGTTATTATTAATTTCATTTGCCAAAATAGTTATATTATTCAAAGTAGCCTCTAACTACAGCTATAAATTTAAATATCCTCAACTTCAAAAAAAATAGTTTTTTTTTTCTGTTAAGAAATTGTAGTACGTGCTCAAACCACGGAAAGCACTAAAAACTATATGTCTTAAGCCTGACCTCTCCGGCCCATCAGACTGTGGCGTGAATCTGCATTCAAAGAACTCGTTTTTGCGTTCATAGTTGTACAATATTACATTTCCTGCGAAGTTGGTTACTCTTTGTGTTTGACTGTGAACTTTTATTTTAAATGACTAAGAGAAAAAAATCTGTTATAGCTTGTAAAATTGTGGAAATAAAAAAGGAGTATCAGTTTTTATTTTAATTCGAAACGAAAACTAAATACATCGCCTAGATAGACGTCTAAAATTGGTTCTGGCTTATGTATTCCGATCTTGAGTTTTAAGTAGTCCCTGATATTCGTTTCGGTCTAGATGTTGTAGTATTGATTATAATGATTAGCTCTATGTTACATTAGTCAATTCAAAATATAATTGAATCGGCGTCGAGACTCGAGACCCGACAGACAAGGCATTATCTTTAAGGCTATCCGATAGTATGTGAACACAAAAATTTCTTGGCTTAGGTATTATCGCTCTTGCTTTGCTATATCAATAAATAAGTAGATTTTTCCAGTTTCGTTATACAATTACTAACGTTAATATCATTTAATTATCTGTTTAATCTATTGATTATCTCTTTAAATAATAAAAAAAAATTGTTGCATGTTCTTGTATTATTTTTATTAATGTTATATTTTTTCCTCAACCTACTGCAGCTATCGCTGTGGAGCCGCGATGGTCTAGTGGTTAGAATACAAAGATAGTAACTGAAAAACGTGTGTTCGGATTTTAAAAATTTGGAAGATTTTTTCTTTTCCTTTACTTTTACTAATTTCGGAACAGCGTAATCGCATAAGCTGGACTGGACAAGGCGAGGGGCTTCAGTAGTTATGAATTTGCAAATAATACCTTGAAGAATGTGTCGAAAGCTCATAAGGCTCAGGAATTATCTTTAAAAGATTAATAAAGATCAAATATTTCGTTTTTTAAAAGATTGTGTGAAAAACATGATTACTTAAAGCGTTGTTCGTGAAATTTTTGCATGAATACGCGATCAATAAACTAGGACACTAGCTTGCAAATAAATATTATTAGTAATATTAAATTTACCTCAGGAATGTAGGAAGTGACGTCGTATACGGAGTCCTTGTATATCAGCCAGACGGGTGCTCCGCCTCGTCCGTTGCGGCTCGCCACGTCCGCTATCGTGTATTTCTGGACTGCTGACATCTAATAACAATTAAAATACATAAAAAATATTTGCGATAGGATTTCATACACTTTTAATATATAAAAAAAAAACATAAAATTGTATAATATCTGTCTCCAGTGTTTGGATTCGGCTTCGAATGTTTTTGGTTTTTTTTTTTAAGTATACTAGCAATGCCCATAATTAATTAAGGAATTACTATTATTCCTATTTACCCTCCATTTAAGGTTATTAATTGTGATAGGAGGTGGGACGACAATAGTCCAAGGGGTCGAGATCGATCCTACGACTTTTTACATCGCTAGGGGGGCCGTAAACCATTGCGCTATTGACGCTACAGCAGGTACAGGAGCGTACCGGAAAATAGCATTATATTGCCTTTTAACATCTTTATTTTTTAAAGGTATTATTCGAAGACGAAGCTCATATGTTGCATCATGGCAAGATAACCTTCCCTAATGTATACAGTGACACCGAAAGAAGTATAAGCCACTTGTCCCTGGTCAGCCAGCATTCTGTGGTGACTGGCTCGTTCAACCTTCAAACCGTGACACAGGACTACAACATACTGATGTGACGGACTACACTACGGACTATGGGTGGAGTCCAAACGGATCTTGCAAATCCTCTCACGGATCACTACAACCTAGAAAAACATATTACAATACGAACCATTATCTGACTAAAGGTGTAACCGTTATAAACTTGTAGATATTCCGACACTTACTTCGAGGGAGATGAATTATTACTCATATGCAATATTTCCAACGTGTTTAATGCCATTTTAATTAATAAAAAGTATAAATCTTTTGCTTCGAATCGCCACGCCATCAAAGTAATTTTCGTTAAAGAATAGTTTTTGAATTTATTATTATGAGTTTGAATTATGGATTATTAAATAAATACAATAGTATTAAGTAAATAAACAATAATAAATGTTTCTGTTGGTTTTTTTTTTTAATTTGAATATTAATCAAAGGTATCGATTTGTATTTTTGACGTATACTTTGAATTCGTTTGGAAAAAGAATTAGCTTGATAGATTTTAATGAAACTCTCTAAATTTATAACAGAACGCCTTACCAAAATAAAACAATTTACGGAAGAAAACCTCAAAGCATTGTCTCTATATTAAAAGAAACCTTTTTTGCGAGATTTTACAAAAATGTAACCCTTAATTTTTTTTACTTAAAAATACTTATAATAATGTATATTCCTCACCTTCAAGTCCGTATTCTTCTATCACCGGCCACTCTAACACTGATAGTGTATCGACGTGACGAGATAACGACTCCGTCACGTAGCAAACCATTCAAAAATGCAATACTATATTATAAATACCGATAATCTGATTCGTACTACGACTGAGATAAGTTAACGTTTTATTGATAATATTTTTATATATTTATTTGGGTAATATTAATTATATTCTACTTTATTGCAGTCTCAATAAAACAAAATTAATTGTATAGAGTACAAAATTTAAAGAGCCGTACAATGGGCAGTCTTTGCTAGCTTTAAGAGCAGCCGCAGTACAATTATTTATTACAAATATATGTTTATACAAATATGTTATGAAAGATATATTTTTTTATAAATTATTAAGCATTTTAAAACGAAACGAAACGAATGTTACGTTAAAATATATACTTTACATATGAATATATGTGGATGTTGTATATAAAATGAAAGTCTTGTTTTAATATTAAAATGTTATATTCAAACAGATTATGATTACCGATGGGTATTTTTTTAAATTATACTTACTACATGCTACTACTATATACTCTTACTTCAAGTTTCTTCTAATTCTTCAATTGTTTTCAAAATTCTGTAAGAAATTATAAAATAAATACGATAAACCCAATTGTAATCGGAGTACAACACGCTTATATCGTTGCACTGGCAAGAATATATAAGCTGATTAAAGCGTTTTAAGAAAATGTAATGTTTTATCGCAGAGGTTATAGGCGAAGAATTATACCGGAAGTACGACTACTTGTCCCCAGGCGAATTAAGGGTAATACTTATAAAATCGTTAACCGTTTTTCTTGAGTACCATATACACAGACAAAACTACTGACCCTAGAAAGCATACATTTTGTAAATATGGTTATTTTATAGTGAATTAGTCATAAAAATGGGAGGGGACTTTGTATGAATTTTACACGTAAACACTAAATACTAAACAACTTCCCAGGATATAGTGCACAGCTCAATTGTATACGCAAATACAATCCACTCTCGTGCCGCTTCTCCATTTATTGTCGTATTGCCATAAACCGGAGAAACGACACGAGATTACATCCAGGAGGGCTTTACGTTAATGATCGTTTAGTTCCTAAAGTGTGGCTTTACACAAACATACAGAGAGACATTTTTCAACTTATTGAAAAAACAATAAACAAAATAAAGATTATCTTCTTAAATAATGTTTTTTTTTTAATTAATTCTGTTATAGATACATTTTAAGAACTATTATATTATGATTTAAGACCAACTGCAAAGAGATTCACTGTAAAGGGTTACGAGTTTTTTGTTGTGTGGACGTTCGTTTTATCACAATTTAGTATTCGCTTGAAATTCTCTTTGAACATAGCGGACCACTCAGTACTTGGTTCCGGTTATTAATATAGAACCTCTCGGGAAGAAACACGAGACTTTACGAAATAATTAACGTCACTATGATCTTTAACGGATAGCGGAGGCTCATTCGTGGGGGAAATCTCACGATAACTCACTTCGCATCTCACTCGCATCTCTGAGCCGAGATGTCCCAGTGGTTAGAACGCGTGCATCTTAACCGATGATTTCGGGTTCAAACCCAGGCAGGCACCACTGAATTTTCATGTGCTTAATTTGTGTGAAGGAAAACATCGTGAGGAAACCTGCATGTGTCTAATTTCAATGAAATTCTGCCACATGTGTATTCCGCCAACCCGCATTGGAGCAGCGTGGTGGAATATGCTCCAAACCTTTTCCTAAAATGAAGAGGAGGCCTTTAGCCCAGCAGCGGGAAAATTTACAGGCTGCTAATGCTAATGCTAAAATGCATCTCACTTGTGAAGTGAAACCGAATTACGGTGAAACGCTTATTATGATGCGTGCAGGACATACGCTTTGATATTTGCTATAATTACTATTGTTGGACTAGAAGGGCTTGTCCTTAGTTAAATTTGACTTACAATTTTTCCAACTTTAAATCGGTTCAAGACGTCTGTGAACACGTACTCGGGCATTCTAGCGGCTCGCATTAATCTAGTCACATTTTTGCCCGCGTTATTCCTCAAGTAATGGTCGCCACCTGGGTGCTGCAAAAAAAAATACTTGTTATAATATATATATATATATATATATATTTTTTATGGCATTGGTTGGCGGACGACCATATGGGCCACCTGATAGTAAGTGGTCACCACCGACCAAAGTTCCCAAGGTTGGTGGCGCATAGGTGTCCCTTATATTACCTATGCGCCAGTAGTAGTGCGTGCGCGTAGTTTTTCTAACAGCGTCAATGTCAAATAAAAAGAAAAAGTGTGACTGAAGCGATGTTCAATGTGATGGCATACGGATATGCGCGGATTTAATAAGGGGTGTTACCCCTTATTAAATAATTGAAGAAATATGTAAGAAACCTTATATTGTATTGAAAGAAAGCAGTTAGATTTTCGCTTCTCAGTGAGAGCGCCGAGTGCGTTTATTGCTTTAATATATTAATTATACGATCCTCTGACTTGCGAACTTCGTTTAAGTTCTTTCATCATATTTAAATAAAGTGTGGAATAGAATAGAAAATCTTTATTGCTCACAAGTTCTAATGAAATATTTTACTGAAGTTCAGTTTAAAATTAGGATGTAGTTAAATGTGGTATTATTGCTTTAAGCAAATCAGACAACCTTTGGTAACAGGATTATTGATCATTAAACGAAGCATCCTCTTAAAAATCAGTAAATTATTTTGCAAATTCATAATTTGTAACGGATTTTCAAATTAAAATTTACAGGCAAGCGCTCGCCAATAAATTACGAGCAGTTAATTTCTAAAACAAATAAAGTATCGCAGGGATGTGTTTTAAATTTTATTCACTACAGGGCCGCCTCAACTCAACCGTACTGTCTATAATCAATCCTACCAATAAGTGAAGCTTATAACATATTGATTAAACTTTTCATGCATCGGAAATATGCTTTAATATTAAATCACTTACAAAATTCACAAATTCCGTGACATCGTAGACATTGTCGTCCAACACAATGTAGAGAGGACGTCCGTCTCGTCCACCATAATAAGAGAGCTCCGGCCACTTGAAATTCCTTTGTTCCTAATGAAAATATAATAAAAACAAGAGTTCATTAAAATAAAGTATCACAAACATTTCTTCCTAAAATTGAGAACTAAGAAGGGAATAAATCTAAACGAGCTGGAGGCGACGTATATTTTATAATCTTTTTTTATTACTTCTCTTAGTTACATGGATTTGGCGCTCTTAGAACAAATAGCGGTATTTATTTCGACGTAGATTCCCGTTATTAGTTCTACCAGTATGTGTTACAAGACCGGATCATTTATCTTTTATTCCAACCTATTGCACGTGTGGTGTTAGGTGTACTGACTTGAGAATGTTTTTTTTATGTTATAGATTGGCGGTCGAGCAAGTGGGCCACCACCTGATGGTAAGTGGTCACCGTCGCCCATATACAATAGCTTTGTAAGAAACGCTTCAAACCGGATCACAACAATACTGAGTACTGCTGTCTTGCGGTAAAATATCTGATGAGTTGATGGTACCTAGCCAGACGTGCACAAAGCCCTACCACCAAGGAAATGTGATTGCTATACAATGCAGATATATCAGAGCAAAGGTGACGATTATAATCACTGGTTGCAAATTAATAAAATAGACAACCTCGTTGTTTCGTTTTTTATTTAATAGGTATTCGGACATTCCTATGTGAGACTTGATGGTGAGTGGTCACCACCGCCCATAGTCTTTGGCACTAGAATATTAACCATCCCATACGTGAGTGAGTCTTGGAAACTAAGATGTTATGTCCCCTGTGCTGTTACACTGGCTTACTTACCCTTCAAACCGGAATACTAATTAATTATCCAGACGGGCTTGTACAAATCTATTCCAAAAAGAATTATTTATTATTGGAGATTTTTTTTTTGTATAAGTGGTTTATTGTAGCTTTACTCACCAGTTGAGACTTATCAAGAAATCTTTCAAAGCTCTCGACGCCTCTGATCACGGTTTCAGGATTGATTGGAATAGGGTTGTGCGGCCATCGAAAGTCAGCACTCCCTGTCAATAATTTAAAAAAAATTAAAGACGGTAGTTTAGTAATATATTTTATATTGAAATAATCAAGCGTTTCGGACAGACAGACAGCCGCGGACATGACATAATAATAAATATTAACAAAATCCAAGTATTTTTAAATCGAACAAATAAAACAATACATGATAAAAGCATTTGACTTTTTACACTGAACCATGAAAAGACAAAAATGTCCCTCGTAAGGATTTCGTCATGAAAACTAATCTGGCGTGTCAACAGCGTTGTTTATGGCGTCTGCATGTGTTTGACATGAAGCTATAAGACTAAGCTCTGCGTGAGATGGAGATGAGGAGACAACATTGATTAAAAGTGTTGTTGACCTTCACTAACGACATGTATTATAAAACTGTATAGAGGCTATGTTTGTACATAAAAAATATGAAAGGGTTTTGATTCAAAGACAAAAATAAAATAATTAAAAAGGATGATATGAATAAAAAAAAATTAAGTCAGTTGAACAAATCTTTCGCAAAAAAATCTTGTAAATCGCAAAAGAATCAATATTAAAAATACGTCAAAAAATATTTAAAAGGACACAAGAAAATTGAATTCGTCTTAGCTTTATTAACAGTTTCAACCTTTAGACATTATTGTGTTGAAAAACAGTTAGTTTAAAGTATAGTTTGTCCGTTTGGTTTGAAGTCACTTGACATTTTGAAAACTCTATCTGTTAGTAGCGCGGAGCGGGTATTAAACAAAAGTCTAACCGCAAGTCTTTATGTACGACTGAGTGGCCGAGCTATTTTTAAAGGCTTTTGTTTTATAATTTTTTGATAAAATATATTCAAGGAATATTCCTTGAATTACTTATCTGTCTTATCTGTAAAATCTCAACTCACTTAATACTAGAATAGTAGCACTCAACAATATTTCACTGAAATTCTTGTACTGATTTATAAATAACGAGAGTCCCTCGCTGTCATCGCCATTACTCAATGATGCATTTTCATTATTATTATAATTAGAAATTAAAATATGTTTGAAAAATAATATTATTTAAACAACACCTAATAATATTATAATATTATTTTAACACCTAAATAGTAAAAATAAGTAGCGTTTAGTCATTCGAATGTTGTAGACTGTCACTTCCACAGTAAGTAATTATACATATATAAAAACGATATAATATTTTACTCTACTTACTATAAACTCTACTTTTTTTATAAACTTGTTTCTTTCGTCGTAGCATGTAGTAACTCTCGTTAAAAAGTTTAATCAAAATTGTAAAACCTAAATAGTTATAATAATATTATTAACAATGACTTACACTTTCACTTAAATCGGTGTAACTAAAAATAGTAGTAATGTTTTCTTTATGAAAAATAAGATAAGCTCTTTGTATATATCAACAAATAAAACACACGGACTGTCTATCTATTCTGACCGACTAAGGAATTCTAAGCTGCACGTAACAGTAACAACAACTCTAGGAAGACTGATACACAATGCTCCGAGTAAATGAAGAATTCGTCGTCGTAGAGTCCAATTAAAACTTTTGCAAATGCGTATAGATTTTGATGCTGCCTGCCAAAATCAAATCAAAGTCCAATATGTCATTACACTTACTTTATGGTTGTTAAATTAAAAACTATCAACGGTTCGGTAAAAAAATACCCCGAGCAGAAAAGAACAGTTGAAAGAAACTCAGCATTTTTTTTGTCAGTATGTCATTATTTACGTAATTCAATCAAAATATTGCCAGATGGCAATGGTTAGATTTACAAGGTGTGCTATCAATCATTACCTCACTAATTGTATAATAACCTTTATACACTAGCGTTTCTTTAAATTTTATTATATTTTGTTACAGAATCATTTTGAACGCTTTCTGAGGTCCTGTTGTAAAATCTCATATTGTCTCTTGTATATTGCCAAACTAAAGGCACTGTACTCTATGGAGTCACGCAGTTATACCAAGACAACGTAAATCCAACTGATAGAAAAGATACAATAAAGGCTTGAACCTCTATGGCGGTTGCTAAAAAATACGGATAACTATAGTCAAGTCAATACTATTTACACTATAGTTTATAAAGATTATTACTACAGTCCGTCGGCGAACCGCCAAATATCATATGTCCAAAGCAGAGACAATGAGATTTAGACACACTTTTTACGATTATGATATATCCCCAACAGTGTTCAAATAAGTATATTTATATAAATCGTTAAGACTCGTTACATTCTTCGTTAAGATCCTTGTATTCTTAAAAGCCACTTTATATGATAATCGCCATAAACTACAATTATACAAAACATATAAAAATTAAGCAATCTTCTTAGAACCATTTCGCTGTAAATAGGTATGAAATCGACTCTATGACTGTAATGAAACTGAAGATAGGTTGGTATGACAAGGTTGTAATCAATTCTAACTAGCTTGAATGACTGACGTCTTAGGAAAGTTAGATGCGACATAAAATTCCTATTAAAGATAATTTAACAATATCTCTAATTGATTACCAACGTCGGAACATTATTTCTTTCCCTTTAAATAAAACTTACATATTGTATTTGGATAAGTAATCAATGCCTCGATATATTTACTAAGATTTATTTAGCTTGTTAGTGTATGGTAAATAACCATATTATATTGATAGATGGACCGAAAAATGGGCCACCTGATGTAAGGTGGTCACCACCGCCCGTAGAGACTGGCGCTGTAAGAAATATTAACCATTTCTAACTTTGCCAGTGCGTAAGAACAAAGATGTAATATCCTTTGTGCCTGTTAGGAGTAGTGCAAATCTTGGAATTTAATTTTAAAACTCTACTGATTTAAATGCTGATGATACAATCCAGAACATTGAATAAAATACCAAAACAGCCCAAATAGGTTGTTTTAAAAAACAAAAGAATATCACTTTTATTCTTTATTAAAGTACAGATCAAATATTATAGACACTTATAAGTTATTATGCATTAGAGTAATATTTATTTTGAAATAATTTCATAAGAAATTTGAAGGCGGAGTCATTACAGAATATGTATAATAATGACGGATGGTATATTATGTAAAAACTGTCAGCTTGTACAGTGAAGAGAATTTACAATAATTAATTATATAGATTATTATATTATAACGTAAGTAACTCTCTTGAGCCTCTGTACGGTCAACATTTCATAATAATCGGTTTATACTAATAATATAAATCCGAAAGTAACTCTGTCTGTTAACTCTTCACACTTTAAACGCTGAATGGATTAGATTAAATTTGGTATGACGATAGTATGAGTCCCAGGTAACATAGGCTACTTTTTTAATTTACTCCTCGAAGGGTTTAAAGGGGAGGCGGTCTGTTCTATAGGTAAAGGTTTTTAAATTTCGCACTGGTAAAGCCTCAAATTCATCTAGAAATATCCTTACTGAAATTTTGAAAAGAATATTCGAATGTTTTTGATAAATGATCTCGTACACTATTCAAAAATTGTATGTACATCAATGAAGAAAGATGTTTAAAACGGAAATATAAACGTAAATAATGTACACTTGATGTCATTATTATGTTTTCTATCAAAATATACTATTATCTAATAAGTTCTTACAATCACGTTGATTACTCTTCGGTAGAACCTTGTGAAGGCTCGTCATTTGGATAAATACATATATATTCCTATAGTTCAGTTAGGAAAAAAAAATCCAAAGAATATTTTTAAGAATAGATTTAGCAATAATAATAAAATATTGAACTACCAAACATTCAGAATGCTGTACGCTAACGAGAAAATAAGTACTTACTTTTATATACCACATAAACTATGTGGTATATAAAAACATGTACATATACATTATTTAAATGAAATGATTATGGAGTGTCTCTATAATTGAAATGAATCAACTACACCTCGGCTGAGCCGTCCGTCGGTCAACGGTCATTTTCTTTACGATGTCATTTAGCGCTGACTAGTTTACGAGCTCCTGTTAATAGTACCCGTTACAATTGCTGTTTACGACGCGCGCTATAAAACAGACGGACGTTCATTTTACACGCTGTATGGGAAATTAACGAAATTTAATAAAATATTAACTACTAAGCATTTTCAGCAACGTTACGCCATTTCTCGTTTCGTAGAGGCTAATTTTAATAAATGTATTGTATAATATTCTCCTCCTGTTATATACATTTTAATATCTATGTGATATGAAATTAACGTAACAATGAGTCGAGATGATCTAGTGACTAAATGAACAATCCGTTAAAATGCATTCTTGTACTAATTTGATGTTTAAAATTCATTTCTTCGTGGTTAAAAACATCGAGGAACAATAGTTAAGATCATTATAATTCTTTTTAACGAGATATAATTCCAATCTGTTCGTATTTTTAATGTTTTTATTAACGCATACAGATGAGATCAAATATTGTACTTTAATTTCCATCAAGTATTTAAAACAGTACAATTCTGTAAGAGCAAATTCAAAACTCACAGCTGAAGCTGAAGCTATACTTGCGAAGTAAGCAATAACAAACTATAATTACACATATCGAACTGATTTTTTTTAATGTGTAATTTAAACATAAATCTTACTTTACGGATCGATTAAGCGCATTTTTCCGTTTTTAAAACTATTATGACAAATTATATTTTCGTTACTTTTAATTACTTATTACTATATTGCTTGGAATTATAAGCAAGACACGTTACAATAATGGCACTAATCCGTCGCAAAATATCTGCCTAAGGCGTGGACGGCTGCCGCCTTCGTATTGGTTTATTTAGCCACCAAGTAGAGACAAATATAATAAATAGGACATCGTTTCTACTTACATCATCTATAAAGTCAAAATAAATAAATTTCATACAAAAGATATTCATAGCTGCGCCTTATTAAGTAAACTAGTTTCACATAACTGGTTCAAAAAACCACGTACTAAATAAAGTTAGCGATTTTTTAACGTATATTATTTTGACATATACGTAATATCAGTCATACCCAAATAGGGAATAGCCCTCTCTAGCAATGTTCCAAAGAATAGCCACTAAGGTTTGGGACATTTCATAAACATAACACTCAATTTCAGCAATCAGTCATTGGACACTCTTCAGATCTTCAGAAATACAAAAGTTTAAACATGTAAAATATTTTTCCAGCGCTTTTTTTCGATTTGAAAATTAACATTTGATGGGTGTTAAGTGACACATGACCTTTAAGTGGCTTCTTATTGGCCATAAACGAAATTTTTGTGACGTCATACGTGACGTCATTTGGTTTTGTTGTCAAAATGGGTGGAGCCTGGGGTGACATGCGCCTGAAAGCTCCGCCCCTCGCCCTCACATCCACCAAAGAGTATATAAGGCTTCGACGGGGTAAAGGGTATCAGTAGTCTTCCGATTACGACGCTGGGCTGTACTGAAAATTCTTCAAAAGTTTACGTCGAGCGAGATAAAGGTAAGTTGTGACCGTTTGTCTGAAATTTTGTCAGAATTTGCTACAATATGCGTAACTAATAGTAATAAGCAAAAAAAATTGATATTATTTTCGTCATATGAAAAATGTATAGTAAAAATCAAATTAATTACTAGTAATTTAAAATAATTATTGTCAAAAATACAGTCAGAAATTCTTGTCTTAATAATATTTTATAAAATCTTACCTACTCGTTATTTCGGTAATTATGATTTAAAAAAATCATTTAGCTAAAGTTAAGTAAAAAACTTACTAAAGTAGAAAAAAGAATCACGGATCCTTTCAGCGAAAGTAGGCAAAAGTAGGCAAACATTATTCTAAAACACTCTACAGTAAAGTTAAAGTACTTGTTCATAAGAAACCATAACTAATCTTACGAGTAGTATCTATTTCTTACAATTTGTGTAAATGTTTTGGTTAACTAATTAAATTCGAGATCGCATTTCATACATTTATCCCAAACCGTCCGCGATGTGTGTAAAGTATTTATCTTAACTGATTTGCGGCGATCTTTAATTAATTATAACTAAAATTTTCATTATTTATTTACCGCCGTTAATTATTCCTAGAATTTACATAATTTATTAGCCGACGTTAGGGAGGAGGTCATTAATGAAGGTACGTCAATCTCGCTAATTAACTAAATTAGCAAAAAAATTTGAACATGAACTTTGCTAAATCTTAATAAATAATATTAATTTTTACCTGTTCGTCCATGCGTTCCTTATCCGATGCGATTCATCCGATTATGATGAAACTTTTATGTTTTACGTACGCCAGCAAAAAATCAAAATCTTTTATCTTAGTTCTTTAATATAAACTTTATGGCCTTATTTTGCCCATGTGATGCCGAGATGAGTAACTTATTATTTATTAAAATTAAGAAAATATATTTGACAAATAATATGCTCTTCGAAATCGGTTCTTAAATGAAAAATACAGTTAATATTAGTCACATAAAGGATCATTTTATAGTCCTGAAGTTTAAAACAGAAGTGGAAGAATTGACAAAAAAAAAATTAATATGATGTTAGTAAATTTCATATATTTCAGTTTGTTAGTATCAGTTAGGAATACTAACAATTTTAAAAAGTTTTCTTACCAATATTAAAAAAATAAACGAGTATATTAACATTATTAAACATTCAAAGATATTGATTCATAAAGATTTGTGTTTCTTTAACGAATAACAACTTAAATAACCAACTGCTGTCTTCGTAAAATAAAATAAAATAAATTAATATGTATATAATATACTCATATTAAAAGGCAGTCAATGTTTAAAAATTAATTTATATCTTTACTTATATTATAAATGCGAAAGTAACTCTGTCTGTTACGTCTTCACGCTCAAACCGCTGAACAGATTTAGATGAAATTTGGCGTGAGGGGATAGGTTGACTCCCGGGCGAGGACATAGAATACTTTTTTAATTCACTCCTTGAAAGGGGAAAAGGGAAGTGACGGTTTGTGTGCTATAGGTAACATTTTATATGATAAAGCGCGATTAAAGCTACATTTTAAGCTAGTACTTGATGATTTGTCTAATAAATATATCATATAGATATGAAAGCTATTTTTAATATACATACATACTTACACGCACTTATATAAAGAGTCTATGGTATTGAGAAAATATTATATGAAAAATAATTACTATTTAAATAAATATTTTAAGATAAAAATGATAAAATATTTGAAAATCATAGTAATTATAAAGTCGAAATGATACAACGACTTTTTAGTTAAAATATTTAAATAATAATTATAAACTCGTACGTGACTTAGGCCGCTCGTACCGTACTCTGCTGGCACAACTGAAAGCCATTTACGATATATACGAGTATATGGTACGGTTATATTAAATTAAATTAAGCACGGAGGCTGATGTTACACTTAAACATTTACATAGAGTGTATAACATTGTTCGTGTAACAAGCGTCGTTGATGATCCGAGAGTCGCCACCTGTCACGCAGACGACGCTCTAATACATCAAGTACAAGTACAAGTACATCAATCCAGCCGTTTATTATCTCGCATTAGAAAAAAGAATCTGAAATTGTTTTTTTATCTAAAAATAAAAATGTGCGAATGTCGTTTCAACCTGTCTCATTAATTTTGACATGACAGTTGATATTCAAAAAGTTTCGCAATGTTCATAAAAAACACATTAATGTAATTTACTGTAGTTATTTATTCGATTACGCAAACTGTAAGTCATAGGAGGGAAATACCGTTATTCAGAAGCGACGGTCGGTATCCCCTGAGCCTGTATGATTTACGCAATTTTTGTGAGCTTTTTATTGTAACTAGCGAAATGTCTTTGACGAAACATTTACTTTCCTTTCAATATATATTTATGTTACTGACCTATAGTCTGGTATCTAATCGTTGAAAAATAAATGTTAAAAGACTGTTATCTAGTCGTGTGTGTGATATACGTAACACGATATCAACTACACTTACTACAATTACGATACAATCCGTACTCCTCGTAAGGAAAGTAAACCACCGCTCTACAATGAACAACATCTTATTTTTAAATGTGATACATATTGACAATTATTTAAATAATAACTCTACAATAATATCCTCGAATACCACATACAATACAAATATATTAACTGCCTCATTGGTGTTGGTCTCGGTACTTACCGGTCGAGTCGGATAGGTCAGGTGGACATCTATATCTCCGAAAACAATTCAGAGGAGTCTCGAAGTATGAATTTTCAATTCGCAGAAATTGAAAATTTTACAAATAACTGAACTAGTAAAGCTTCTCGAGTTGAACTTCATAAACTTATGAAGGAGTTCAATTCGAAAGTTATAAACTGTAATTCACTTTCAGGAAAATAACACAGAGCCGATAGGATCCAATAAATAACGCGGATCTTAACCGTAAATCGGCAGCTTAAATCCGGAGAAACACCGAGAGATCTCGCGCGTTTAATTTACTTATAATTGTGCATTATCAGAAAAGATAAATACGTGTCTAATGAAATTCTGCTACATGCACATCAACCGACTGGTGTCGGAGCGGCGCGGTGGAGAAAGCTCTAAACTTTATCTTTGAAATCACAGTAGCATATTTAACGATTCTTTAATTTTTGCATAGCCTGCTCCTGATGGTGGTACCTTACTTGGTGGTAAGGCTTTGTGGAAGTCTGCCTGGGTAGTAATCAACCACGCAATCACATATTCTATCGCTAAAGGGCAATACTTAGCATTGTGTTCCGGTTTGAAGGGTAAGTGAGCCGGTGTAACTACAGGCACAAATGATCTAACAAGTTCGTTTTCAAGATCGGTGGAGCATTGACGGTATAAGTTATGGTTAAAATTTCATCCAGCGGCTGGTGACCACCATACCATTAGGTGGCCTAATAGCCCGCCCGCCTAGCCGTTATATATTCCAGTCCTTTTTCTATAGTTATGTATATATTCAAATAGTCAATGCAAATCCCACGGACGGAGTTATTATATAGACAAACATCAATAAAAGTGACCAAGCTAGGAACGTAAGAACTTGGATTACATAACTGTCAATTTATTGGAGCCATTGCTTCCGTCTCTCACGTTGTAGTTGAGGTCCCGTTGTAGGTTGGGAAGTGTCCCAACTTTTCCCCTTCGCTCATATTCTCATTTATAATATACATTTAAAATGGTTATAATCGTTTAAAATAAAACAATAATCTGCTGTAAAAAACTTTATTTATTTTTTGTCATTTTACTTTGATAAAACGACATAAACTATTCAGTCACTATTCTGTTCGCTTAACTAAATTAAGTTTCTTATTAAGCGAACGTAATTTCAACACGTGTTGCCAGTTAATTAAAGTAATGTTGAAAACTGTTGAGTTGATTGCGGCTCGCATAAAATGCAGGCGGTTAGTTACGCGTAGCGATCTGCTACGGTAGGCCTACAGTAGCTACATCACGTTCTACACAGTACAGTGTAACTACAGAAGTTAAATATTTTATATGTACATTGAATAAGTCACGTACTAATTTGCAACAATTGCAAATATTAGAATTAATTTTGACAAGGCTGTTTGGTTAAATTAAGCTACCGCTTATCTCAAAAATAAAGTCATTAATTTTAACGAGGCTTTCACGTGTTATTTATTTATTGGGCTACCAGTTTACACATTTCTACTTTGACCGAATTGCCAAAAGATACATTAAATAACTGTTTTAAAAATATAAATTATTCGGACAGAAATAGAACAAATTTTGTAAAAGACCAAAAAATGCTCGTTTAAAAATAACTACGGACTTGTAAAAGAATTACGGCGCCGAATTTTTACTTTTCTTCTTAATTATATTTCTTATAAGAAAAAATGTGTACACATTATAAATGTTCGAGTATAATTAAAGAATAAATTTAAATAAAACGAGTTTGATCCAGTTAACGTCAAACTAAAATACAAATTAATTTGACTAAGTTAGCTCTCTACGGTTTTATTCGGAATAAAAAAATATCTTAACAATTTATTCGAAATTACAATATTCGAGTTTTATTACTTTAAGCATAACGAAACAAATGACTCACTTGCGTCGTTTCAGCAAGTTAACGAAAACTCAACTGAAAATTACGCCTGTAACAAATGGTTGCAATTAAAAAGACCGGTTACAATAGCCTCGACGAAGAAACATGTGCTTTATTTATAGTGAACTAAAACTCAAAATACGGTTTGATTAAAATTGAGATTTCAATCTGCGAAATACATTTATTAAATGAGTGAAATCATTCAACAGTTACTGCTCATTGTAATACTAAGTACACTTTAATATAAAGATTATACTCATTACTATATACAAATGTCTCGTCGGTGTCGTAGCTAATTTTAATGCATAATTCGAGGTCCTCGGTTCAAATCCCGGATCGGGTCAGTAAAAATGTCATGGAATTTATCATTCAAAAACTCTTAGTGGCAGCCTGAGTTTGGGAAGTTGCCAATGAAATACTGCCGTGTAAAACAGGTAAACTCGTTAGTCCAGCCGTGATCTTTTTTGGTCATGTTAAATTTCCGTCCCATCGGACTTTATAAATGCTCGAGGCAAAACAGTCGAGTGTTTATTTTATACAAGTGTGTTAGCGCGCACAAAAAGTACTGAATATTTGTTACAATATATATTCCTTGGAAGGAGAATTCTTTAGAAAAACCCCTAGCCTTATTGTTAGGCGCTCGTTAAAATTGATTATCATTATTATAAAATATAACTACAAAGGAAAGGAGACAACATTGAAGCTCCATCAAAGTTTCAAATTTCTTTTATTAACAGTCAATTTCTTGATTCCGTAGAGAATTATAATTTATTTAACGATCGAGTTAAGGACCAAATTAATCGGCGACGTTGTAGGACAATAGTTATTTACAAGGTTTTATTTTACTAAAACGTTTGAGTCATTATAACTATAAAGGTTTTTTTAACTGTCATTTCGCTTATTATACATGCTAGTATGCTAATAACAACACAAATTTGTACAGAAACAACTCAGACACAAAAACTATATTAACTTGTATTGTGTCTTATTTTCTACGTATGAACGTATGGAGTACATACATTACATTAGCAGCCTGAAAATTTTTCACTACTGAGCTAAGGCCTCCTCTCCCTTTGAAGAGAAGGTTCCACCATATTCCACCACGCTGCTCCAATGCTGGTTGGTGGAATACACATGTGGCAGAATTTCGTTGAAATTAGACACATGCATGCATCCTAACGATGTTTTCCTTCACCACCGAGCACGAGATGAATAATAAACATAAATTAAGCACATGATTTCAGTTCAATTGAAATTCAGTGGTGCTTGCCTGGGTTTGAACACGTAATCATCGGTTAAGATGTACGAATTCTATCCACTGGGCCATCTCGGCTAATTACATTATACAAGCAATTTTACTTGTGACAATATCGCATAAAAAAATATTAAATCTTCATATAACGCAGCTATTCACTTTTTAGCGAACTGTAGTTCAGTGGAGTGACCACTGACTCACCTCAAACCTAAATACCTTAGATACGTCTTCAAAAATACCTCAGACGGAAACTATTGATTTTATTATTACGTTAAACTCCACCTTCTTGAATATACTTAATCTATGAAGTGGTTTTCCAATTTTGAAAGTAGGGTATGTGTGAATAAAATACTGTACGGTAGGCGGCGGTAGTGTAGCTTGGTGCAAATTGGTCAATATTGGTACCACTCAAGTTAATATACCACCGAAAAATGATACATTGTAAAAGTGATATCCAATCCAAGAAGAAAAAGATAAACAAACCTTAGAATTACGTATTCCATGCGATCTGCTAATAACTCAGCTATATTGTGAACTACTACGAGTTTATGATGAATATATCTTTATTTATAATACAATACTATTACACCTAACTACTTATATCCACTTTAATTTTACTTTCAAAATTCCGATAACTTTTTCATAGACGTTCAAAACGAGACATTTTTTCGCAAATCCCTAGTGAGTTTCATAGATTAATCAATCTCTCACCAATGATAACGCGTCAATTTGCTGTCAAATATTGTTTATTTGGCTTTTCTCCTCTTATGGTTGGAATAGAGTATATATATTTACTGCGACATTGTCCGAGGTACCACAGACTATCTCATGGCTTTAATCCGTCCGCCTTATTTTTCTAAACAAAAACAAAAACGGTAATACTAATCAAATAATATGAAAGGAATAATAACCGATGTATAAAAGTGATTATGAGTTTAAACAAAGTCAGCCGTGTAGAAGTGGGGTGAGCTACGCGCTGTAAAGTAATGGCCCCCACCAGGCCGCGGCCAGTTACAAGAGAATGCACTACAACAACTATTGGAAACTACAGGGACGACTAAATAACTTTCACCACTAAATAGTTTATAGAAAAATACAATTTTTTAAATTCATTATCTTATGTACAGCAGTTGTGCCATATCTTTTTTGAGAAAATACTCAAGTTACTCTTTAAAAGCTGTTTGAGTATTTGAAATAATTTGTAAATATAGTCTATAAAGGTATAAAGTGTATTATCGATTAAAAAGACTAAGTTTGTGCTAAAAATGAAGTACGAGAAGTGGTATCCATTAAAGGGGTTGCTGCTCGGTGCCAGAAACTTACACGTTCATTAAGTTATTCTGGCCCTAAAACTCGCCCTTATCGATATCAATTGAAATATTTGATGATTTTTCTACTTATTTATTACGCTTAGACATCCAGCTTATAGATTTAACATTTTACGCACATACTATAAAATCTTACTTTCTCTTCCCTTCTTTTCTCCCTCTTCTCAATCTCAGAGTTTTTTTCATGTCTATCAAAGACATCTATTTTTATATTATTTTAATTAATAATAGTTTTATGTGTAAAATTATTTTTTGTGTTACTTAGAAGCTTAACACCATTTTCTGACAGTAACTGTTGTCACGTTAAAAAAAATCACCTATAGAGGAAAATCACCAAAACTGCTACTGATAGCCCACGGCTGGCCAAAGACCCGGTCTTCTGTTAGCTACCACGCTTATACAGTCGGTGTTTCGACTTAAAGGAAACACTAATTAATTTAATAATGGATAATTCAGCTTCAGTGGTATAGTTTCCTCAAAAGCCAAGTGAGATACAGAGTTAAGCCCCTTTTTCAATATTCGATCAAACAGACCGGCGTCCGTCAAAAGGCCTTTGAGATATCGTTCATGTAATATCGGACGCTGGGCAGGAATATTATCCGCTACCTAACATGCAAATAAGATACTTTGATGGAAATTTTCATCGAAAATAATATGCGTATTAATCGTTTCCCTAATCTTGAAAGGAATTTTGTTTCCAACTTCGAATAAATTATTAAGAAGCTGAGATGTTCCTTCCCGTGCAGCCATGACTTCGGGTAGCTTGGATTCTCTGAGTTGTTATGAATTAAAAACTATCTCGTGAAGTCAAACCTATTAGCGATGAGGGAAGAATTTCAACGTTGAATTGTATCATTAGCTGTGACTAATGGGTATGCGAATAACAATATTTAAACACAACTTGACGTTATAATCATTTTATGGATACATTACGTATATTCCAGACAGATATATGCTTCATATAATACATCCTTTGGATTCAGGCTTTGTATAATTTACTTAAAATCATTTACCGATTTTATAATTTTTTTATTTGGTTTCCAATCGGGGTACTCTGTGGTCATTTCAGATGATGTTCCGTTTGTGGGATACAGCTTATAATTCAAACCTTATCAGGAGAAAATCGATAAGCCTTTTCTCTTATAAAAACAAAATCATTTTCTTTTCTTAAGGAACGCGCAAACATTCAATGCTGTTTACACCTTTAAAGACGTATCACTTTGAATGTTACCCACATCAGATATTATTTTATGTGCTTAGTGATAAGTTGACGGTGTAACTTTTTAGAATGAATAAATAAAATAAATATCGTTTGTAGTGTGATCATATATTTGTGCATTGCAGGGCTCTAAATATATATATGTTATTATATCGACGATAAAGTTCAAGCAACGCGGTGTCACCGTAGATAAGTTAAGCGAACCGTATAAATTGAATTCGATTACAAAGTTTGGTTTAATTTAATTATAAGAATGTAGAAACTATTTGTTAAATGCTATTAGTTATAATTCCAACGAGACAACAGACATTAAACAATTCATAGTTTCATTTTATACTTGAATTTAAGCGGAATACAATCCTCGGAGTGTCTAATTAGGAAATATTACCCACTTACGATTTAACAAACGAAACGTTCTGCCGAGGCGACTCTTATGCTAATATCATAAACCATTGCATTCTTTACACAGAGTTGGTAATTAATGTTTGTACAAACGGCGCAATCTTATTCATACAGTAAAATAACGACTTGGTGATCATTAATAGTTGAATATCAGATAATAGCGTTTAAAATAAACTTTGTACAAAACTTAAAGTCTAAAAACGCACAATAGCGTTTGTAACTATTTATTAAGTATTATTTATTTTAAACTCGTCATTAGTTAAAATAGTGTTGTAAACAAGAAAGCAGGACTGATTGCCTAACCCTTAGTCTAATAAGAAATACAGGAAGTCGGTATACCAATTTACTTGTTTGTAGGCCTTTGTGCGAGCCCGTCTGGGAAGACTCGTCAGATAATCTAGTATGCAGTGTTGTGTTGCGGTTTGAATAGTGAGTGACCCAGTGTAACAGGCACAAGGGACATAACATCTTAGCTCTCAAGAGGGTGGCGCATTCAAATTGTAAGGAATGATTAATATTTCTTAAAGAGCCAATGTCTATGGGCAATGGTGACCACTTACTATCAGGTGACCATTGCTCTTTATATAATAAAAAAAATTAAATATTAAAATGAAATTCAAATAAATTACATTCATAAATATTACTTTATTATGAAATGACACACATTAAAACAAATCGGCTAATAATAAAAAGAAAAAAACAAAATTATAAGAGAAGGTAGTGTAACAAATCAATAATGAATTAACAAGCATTTTCTGCTTCTGAGAAATGTTCTGAAAGACAATGCTTGGAGGCGAAGCTTAAAGCTGGAAGCCTTCTTGATGTTCACAGGAAACTTGTCAAAAGCTCTAATAGCTCTCGCGAAAGAATTAGATTGAGAACCAGAACTATGAGTAGGAACTGAAAGTTTTAGCGAATCGCTTGAACTTAGCCTACGATCATGATTGTCACAAAGGAACTCGAACTTTATTCCAACAATAGACATAGTATTGTTAAAATTAATTCGCAGATCCCTTTAAAAGTTCTTTTATAAAATCATCGCAAGCAAACGCAAAGTATATCACACCGTGTGTTTACTTTTAAATTGCTAAACATCTCGCGAGTGAGCGACACGGGCGCTGTTTGTTCATTCGTCACGATTCAGTGATAAATCTTCCAACGTTAAGATAAACATTGTTCCATTCTATAAAGCGATATTCAGAGCGAATTATAATTCTGTTGTACCGACTTAACAAAATAACTTCGTTCTTTAACAATTCGTGGCAATATTTTAAATCAAAATCACTTGGACGAAGGAATATTCTTCATATTACAGAAAATACGAGAGTATAAATCTTCTCCTTAAAAAAGCAGTCCCTTTACCAATAGCGGAAATAAGCAGACCGTTACTTCACAAACTAGATAGATACTTAATTAGTCATAAGTATTCTCACTCGTCATTAAATCTTTGCAGCTGTAGTACCAATTGACTTCAAATCTACCATAGTCACTCGTTCGCGACGTGAAATTTAAAATTATAGTATGACAGGTGCATCTTAGGGATTTTATCCCTATGAACTTGGGATGAAAAACTGTCTTATTTATTTATAAATTAAATATCTAATAAAACCTAAGTATGCGAGATAAATTCGTGTGATATGGACGATGTCGACTAAGATGATGGATGACCAAAGTTTATCAGCTTATTGGATTGAGAACTGAATAGCTCCCAGTGAGCATATCGACACGAGAGGCGACACGATACGAGAGAATAGTCGGGTTATAACAACATGTCTTGTGTATGTGTGTGTGTACATTCTCATAATGAAGAAACTTTCATTATTTATAACAGAAATTAGTATCGGACAACAGTATCGTACAAAAGTCTCCTACACAAGCAATACTCCTTTACAAATTCAAATCATTTGTAAATACAATACAAAATTATATAAATGAAAGAATGCCGTGGAGTTCATACTCGTTGACTTCCAGGCAGGGCATGTTATGTACATATAAAATTGGATTCTAACTAAAATAAACTTTGTATTTTAAATGTTGGAAAAGAGTAACTACTGATTTTCAGTTCTTATCGGTAGAATCTACATTCCGAATCGGTGGTAGCTTCACATAATGTAGTTTTAATATAGTTTAGATTCAAAAGTGTTTGTAAAAGCCTAGTTGAATAAAGTATATTTTGATTATGATTGACCCAACCGGTCACTACCAACTCAAAGGGAGAGTATGCAGTAGGGTCCAGACCGAACAGTGAAATTAATATGAATACAAGTTATAATTAATAAATGTAATTTAAATTTCGAACAGTAAGTACTTTGATTACCACGATAGTCGGTTCCATAAAAATGATTGAGCAAACACTTTTAAAATTGAATTAAACATTAAGGTAGCCATTTGAAAAGATTGTTTCAGTCGAGCACTTAGTACGCGAAACGCTTAGAATGAACAATTTCAAACGAAATAAAAACGTTTCCAATCGAAATGAATAAAAATAAACGATTAATTGTAGTGAAAAAACTTCCATAAAACGACCACGTCCTCACAATCAATTAACAATAAAAACAAACAGATGTAAGGCCGAGTACACAATGGTAGCTATTTCCATACAAATTATACGCGCAGATGGCGCTCGCGGGCGTCGACAAATATTAAAGGAATTTTAATTTCAAATCATGAGACCGCCCCGTATTCAAAAGATTCCGAAGCTCTGCTACTGTGTTTAATAGTTCGTGTGCTTAAATTATGTTTATTTTATTCCTATTTATACGAACGATGTTCAGTTGTTACACACAGCTGTTTACTTGGTGGTAGGACTTTGTGCATCTACCCGACTGGGTACGTAGCACTCATCAGATATTCTACCACCAAACAGCAGTACCGCAAAACACAGTGAGCCAGTGCTACTCCAGGCACAAGTGACGTAACATCTTAGGTCCCAAGGTTGGTGGCGCATTGGCGTTATAAGGAATGGATAATATTTCTTACAGTGCCATTGTCTATCGACGATAGCGACCAGGTGGCCTATTTGCTTCCCCTACCTATATAATACACACACAAGGTATATATCTGAAGTATTTCATACGTTGTAGGAAAATAAATCTACATATGATTTCTGTATGGACGAAGTTGTTACAGATATTAATCAATGAATTTCTAATAACTAAAAGTAATCTTGTAAAGTGGGAGTTCCGGTGGTTCTATTCAGCGAAGTTATCATCCGAACCGTTAACCGAACCCAAACTACTTGTAAAGATCGGCTCGAACAAAAAGCCTTTCATAAAAACCGATATTTAGGTTGAAAAATTCATTGTCTGTTTTATTAAAAAAGTTCATATACAATGTAATTAGAGGCGCTCTCGAAATCATTTTAAAAAGTATTCATGGGCTCATATAAACGATGACTTATGCCTATTCAATTCCTTTTAAAATATATGACTGACTTATAAAATGATTAAAGATATTTCTTAACTAGCTAAAAAACTCGCACGCCTAGTCGATCGCCGATATAATTTATAATTGATAAGGAGAGTGTAACTTGTTACCTCTAAGTACAGACATTTAGCACGGGTGTATATGTATGTGACATATAAGAATAAGCTCCAAACCTTTTACTCAATGAGGGAAGAGATCTCAGCCCAGCACTAACAGGCTGTTTCTTTATATATATATATAAGTTCTTAAGTAATTGCTAGATTTTGTGATGAGAAGATTTTGAGGCTAGTCTACACCAGCACCACTGACAATAATTTACTATTAGAGCTCGCGATTTTCAGCAAATATCCACTGTTATATCTCATCTACTCGTTATCATTGATCTAATATGTTTGTCATATATTTTGCGCGGCAATATTTCTGTAATCTAAGGTGTGTGCAATAAATAACGGTCGCGTCAACTGAGGGTTCGTTTCAACTCCTCTGAGGCTTGAGACTGGATAATATTTATAGACTCCAAATTTTCGGTATCAAAAATACAATTATATAGGACAATTCGATGTAATGCTTTTTCCTAATAACCATTCTAGTTAAAAACTTTCTACAGTTTTTAATGACGCGTACAAATATTGAAAACACTTTTAAAATCAAATTCTAAGTTTTGTGCGAACAATAAAGGATATTTTGTAGTATATATACTACAAGTATATACTTCAATAATATTTATTCAATAGAATAACTAAACCCCAATGAATAAGCAAGCTGAAGTTTCAATGGGCCAATCGCTTCGAGTGAACGATTTTTTGAATGAATACTGCGCCTTAAGATAAGGGAGAGAGAACGTAGTCAAGTTGGATAATGTACGAACAACGACTAGGATTGAAGCTGAAGATTGAGCTCAATGGCGCAGCTTAAGAGAGACCTACTAGAGATCTATGGGCTGACGATGCTCATCTAATATAACGTTATGTACAATTTAAAGCACCGTCAGTAAAACTATTGAATTAAATTTTTCCTTAAAATATTGTTGGACGGGCAGTCATGTCGAGAGTCTATTTGACTGGCGTGTTGTAGGTGAAGGATCCTCGTTGTCAGTTAAACAAATCCACGTTCATTAATGGAGATTTACTCAAGTGACAGGCGGCTTCATTCCTTTTATATATTTTTATTTAAAACAATCGTATATATACTTTATATCAACAAGTTATTCTTTAAATAATTTTCAGTTTGTGCATTTAATACAATTTCATTAAAATATTTATACTTAATTAAATAACAGTATTTACTGTTATTATGTATTTAAAAAAAATCATGAAATAGAACTCTCGAGAGAAGGTTTGGTTTGAGTTTATTCACCACGCTGCTTCGATACGGGTTGGTGGATACACATGGGGCAGAATTTCAGAGTTTCGAGCACGAAGTTACCAATGAAGTATATGAAAACTCAATGCTGTTTGCCCAGTATTGTACTCGTACACAGAATACGATAACATCCGTGTGTTAACTAATGGGCCATCTCGGCTCGTTCTAAGCGTTTATCCAATAAGAATAAGTGTATATATTTGTAGGAACATCGAGTTTCTCGATAGATTTTATATGAAATCGTAGCAGATAGCACGAGTACAGCCGTTAATGTGGTCGTAAAGGGTTCCTAGATAAGTGATACGCACACATAAACGTGCCTCGGAGCGGCACCGATACTGCGCCATACGTCTCACGTCGTAAACACGCTTCCCAATACTTAACGCTTAAAATATTAACGTTTTAAACTATCCGATATATTTTGAAGTACTAAAGTGTTTTAACTTAACTATTGCGTCTACATTATTCATCTTCGAGAGCATTTGAAAGTATAAACTAAAATATGGAAGTTTTTATTTAAGAAGTTATGTTAAATTTACTTACAGTGATCGATACCAATGATACCAAGAAAATAATAATAAACTATACAGACATGATGTAAAGAATTGTCCCGTGACATTTCACCCACTGTCACTGCTACCTCTCTGAACCGCAAGGCTAGGTCTTCGAGCTGAGTAAGGGCCAGCTCGAGGGTCACAGGTGTGAACCAGTTTCTAAGAAAGGTTTTTATTACTTTTTCAGTATCTTATATCAATCGATTTACTAAAATCTTGTTATTATAAACAGATTTTCTATTTATATTCCTCATGTGATACATACCGGGATTAAAGCAAAGTCAATAATTCCAAGATACAACTAAGGATAAAAGAACCATTTATTCCATGAATAGCTTCATTTCAGCGCGCGCCGGGAACAAATGAAAGTTTAGACAGAAAAATAAGCGGATTGCGCGATTAAGATGTAAATTTTTTCATGGCATTTGTTGGCGGACTGGAAAATGGCGCAACGGATTGTAAGTGGCCGCTACCGCACACAGACATCGGCCCCGTATGAAATTTTAACCATTTCTTACATAACCAACACGTTTGTTAGTTACACTGGCTCACTCAGCCTTCAAACAGCAACACAGCAATACTAAGTATATCTATTTGGCGGTAGTGGTAACCACCCAGACTGGCTTACATAAAACTCTACCACCAAGTAAGATATACAGCATACAATTATATAAACATAACCTCATCTATTTATATATAATAAAAAAAATTATAAAAAATTCTTTAAAATATTTTTTAGTCGTGTAGTTATTTTTATATGCTTTCTGATATTCTATTTCATTTTGTTTTGTGTCAAATCGGATTGTGTCAGGTCGGAAGGTTTTATCCCTACGACCTGCGTCCTGCACATTTTTTTATGATATATCTGTATCCTGTCCTAACTCTTATGATATGAGATTTATAAATAAGCTCAAAATTATTCTCAGGTTCTCACGAGTATATGTCAGCATAGAGTGAAAGGGACGCGCCCATTAATCTCAGAGTTGATAATAAACGATGTACATTGTATACAATACAGCCTCCTCAGCTCATGAAAATAAGTCATAAATATTTATAGGTCACTCTATTATAGGTTTCAATCAATTTTATTAAAAAAAAAACTTAATATTAATGTTACTTGTGTAATGGACTTTCCAATTTACATCATTTCAGGGCAAATTATTTTTTTCACACAAACGTTAAAGTTTTTGGGTATTTATAGGCGATGAGCTGTCGAGTTTACATAAGAAATAAAAATCCCATCAAAAACATAAATGTAAAAATGAGAGCCAAGTTAAATATTATGATATATACCTTGGTTGTTGTCTTCAACGACAAAAGAAGTGAGATCAAAATTTGTGCCAAGTTAAAAAGTCCTTTCTGAAATTTATTTATAAATACATAAAATATCATTTCTTCTTATAACTTGGGATAATATATTGTTGCCTAAGGTCTGACTTGGCTAGTTCTTATATGTTTATAAACACAAATTGTAGTTTGTGTTTAGAATAACAAATTATAACTCAGAACATCTAAGAAGAATGGAGGACAGCTCAGTATTGCTTAGTTAGTATTAACGTTCATTAAAAACTGCGATGGTCCAGTCACTAGAAAACATGAATCTTAATCAGATATTGCGAGTTCATATCCAGACAAGTACCATTAAATATTTGTGTGCTTAATTTGTGTTTATAATTCATTTGCACAGGCTTAGAACTTACGAAGGCTATAATATAATTCGTATATGAGAACTAGCCAAGTCAGACCTTAGGCAACAATATATTACCCCAAGTTATAAGAAGAAATGATATTTTATGTAGTTATAAATAAATTTCAGAAAGGACTTTTTAACTTGGCACAAATTTTGATCTCACTTCTTTTGTCGTTGAAGACAACAACCAAGGTATATATCATAATATTTAACTTGGCTCTCATTTTTACATTTATGTTTTTGATGGGATATCACTACTTTTTGTATATAAATTATTAGTAGGTACTTATTAATAACAAAATTAATACCAAATGGTTTTTGTTAAACTATTCTATTTTCCTATGTTTACGGGGTATAATTGTCTTTTTTTTGATACGTTCTTATTTTTCTTGTAGGTACCTCTGAAATGTTCGAGTGAATTGCCCATTCAGTGACCGGATTTATTTTACGCGTTTTCTGTTTATACTTAATTTGCCCAAGTAGGGGTGGTATAACGTGCGCAGACGGTTGTACTCTACAATAGAGCTCTCTTGTGTCTTGATTTGACTTGGACCTAAATTGATAAGATGTACTCCATCTAAGTTTTTAACTCTAGAGAGGCCAACGTAAGCCTACTCTTTACTTAATATAGAGGAGCCTATGTCGAAAAGAGCACCGTCAAGGCGAAGGCCTTGTGATTTGTGTATAGTAGTAGAATATGCTAAGCAAATAGAGAATTGTTTCCTTTGAACATACACACATCAACACTGTCTAGGGATATTTTGAATTTACTCAATTATTTCAAAATTTATTAAAGATAACGTGCAACATGTTTATATTTTTATAAAGCCCATTTATTTATATATATATATTATATATATATATTTATTATATCTGACTATACTCCATAATAAAAAAAATCCTTATTATTTTGCGTAAACAATTTTATACTTACATAAAGAAAAAACGTAAAATAATGGTAAAACTAACAATTAATGTTTGACTCAAGAAAATGTAAAAAATATAGAAAAGTTATTGTTTTTAACAGTTATATGAAAAATCAGTAGTCTGTAAAACCACTCATCATATTTACAACGGTCCTGCAACGATTTTTCATACTATGGATTAAGTTATCCAAGTCTTGCTGCGGTATATTGTCCCAGGTCCGACTAAGATGCCAAAAAAGTTGCTCTTTCGTCGCAATATTTACAGGGAAATTCCTCAAAGACCTTCTTTGGAGCATGTCCCACGCGTGCTCTATGGGGTTTAGGTCAGGTGATTGAGCGGGCAAGCCTAAGACCGATACGTCTTGTTCCTGCAACCATCTCGTCACCACTCTCGCTGTGTGCGGACGGGCGTTATCGTGCATGAGCGTGAATTCTTGGCCCATTTGTAGTCTATGGGGGTAAATTATCGGCACTAGAACCTCGTTACGGTATTTTTCAGCCGTCATGGTGTTTCTGATCCAAACGAGGTCTGTTCTTCCACCAAGACGAATTCCAGCCCAAACCATAATTGTCCCGCCGTGGTATGAATGGACTTCCTGAAGATGTTGCAGACGGCTATAACGTGTATCGGGATGAAAACCGAACCGGGACTCATCGGTAAACAGCACTACAGACCACTGGTCATCTTCCCAGAGCAAATGTACACGAGCCCACTCTAGTCGTCGCCCACGATTTCCTCGGCGTAGTGCTGGAGTACGAAGCGGTTTGCGAGCATGAAGGTTAGCTTCATGCAGCCTTCTCCTTACAGTTTGGTCACTCACAAGCAACTGGTTCTCTGACTGGAGTCTCTGAACCAACTGCAATGCCGTAACATTTGGTTCTCTTTTCGCGGCAACTTGCAAATATCGGTCTTGACGTTGGGTGGTTATGCGCTTCCCACCTGGATGTCTTTCAGCCACTTCACCAGTAGCACGGTAGCGTGACCATAACCTAGATATAACGTTTCGTCTTGTTCCAATCTCCTCAGCAATACTCCGTTGAGTAGCCCCAGCTTGGAGCATGCCTACTGCCCTTAAAAATTTCTTCTCTCGTTAAATGGCGCCGCTGCATGATGCACACAATAGGTTTATCTCGAAATTAATCGATAACTTGTTATAAAACTTAAATTTTACACAAAAAAATATCTCAATATTACAATACGTAAACGAAACTTTCGAATTTCGCTACCTTTATGCCGCGTAAATATTTTTGTTTTTATTTATTTTTTTCAAATTCAAATTTAGAATCGTCCAAAAAGGTTTACAAAGTAGTCTTTCATTAAAAGATTTTAAAACTGGCCAGGATTTTTTGAGTTTAAGAACTTTGTACAAAATATCCCTAGACGGTGTTGATGTGTATATATGTACATTACTTAATATCTGTAACTTGATTTTGACTTCTAGTTCGCAAATTAAATTATGTTTAAATTGAATTGTTATTTTACGTGCGCTATTGCTGTTGTCGACGTCCCCAATGTACTTTCTCTATTTTTCTATTGGACCCATTCACCAGTCCTTTGCTGACATCAGCATGCTTGCTCGATACTGTTCTTCCAAGCAATAAGGATACCCGTTTGTAGCGCTAGAGTACAAACTTATAAATCATTCCTGTTACGATATACATACTCTACTACAGTCTCACGAAACCTATTTTATTGTTGTATACTAGTATACTCAAACAAAAAATATGCAGTCGAATAGACTAGGCAGCTTCCATCGGAAGGCATTGAAATAATTCTTATGAGCGCGGTTGTCACTCGCTCAGACACGTTCGCGTTAAGGTTTAATCGCAACGCTCCTAACCCACTGCTCCGGCGTCGCGTCGCGCGCCGTGTATCGAAATGCCTATTATTATTTTTTTTTTAAGTGTAATGATTTTGCACCATTGATGTGCGCTAAATGCTAGTTAATAACGTAATAAATACGAACGTCGGCTATACTCATAAATAATAAAACGGAAATATTTGGATTTAAAAAACTTAAGGGTGATTTTCAACTTGTTAAATATTCACGTGAAGGCCTTAAAATCCATATTAAGACCGGCTGTCATAAGTTTTGATTGCTGGTTCTTACATCATTTTTTTTATTACAGTTATTACAGGAACTAAGTATATAAGTGTTCCTATAGACTCCATAAAATGAAAAATTATAATAAAATGATAAAAAATTACCAGTTTCAGATTTTTTCCTTTATATTGGCATAATTATCTACCTGCATGCCAAATTTCAACTTTCTAGGCCACCTGGAAGTAGGTTATAGTTTTGATCTATAGGTCAGTCAGTGATAAAAATGACGATTTTTAGACGTTTATATCTAAATAACCATTTGAGATGCGTTTATGAAATTAGGAACACATATGTATCTCGCGAGTCTCAGTATATGAGCCAAATTTGACACATTTATGTCAAATAGTTTTTGAGTTATGAGGAGGTCAAAAGTGGCTCCAAATGGTTCGTGTAATATTACACACGGTGCTGCACGCCAGTTCTGTTACTAGAACTTGGCTGACACGCTACCGCGTGTCTAGATACTGTAATTACCAATCAACCAATCCGCATACGTAGACCTGCCTTTATATATAACGAGCGACCCGCCCGGGTTCGGACGGGTGCAGTGCTGACGTTCACAGCTTTTTTGTCATTAGACAATACAAGCCGCTATGTCTCTGCATTATAAATCTGTAATATCTTCGAAAATATTCTTTTAAATGTAATGCTGTAAAGGGCCATATTGATCGATATTAAATGCACAGTGTATTAACTTAATTGGATAAGGATTAATGCTGTATTGCTGAAAGACCTTTTTAAGGTGTGCAATACTGCAGTACATTCTTTTGATCTATCTCGTAGGGTTCAGCCAGCGTTTGCAATGAACCTAAGCGCAAAAAAATGTATTTATTTACGACATTACTTTAGAAACCTCTAAAATAATTAGTGTTTCTCTTCTATATTGTGCATGTATTATACACATAAACCTTCCGCTTGAATAAATCTATCTATTAAACCGCATCAAAATCCGCTGTGTAATTTTAAAGATCAAAGCACACAGCGGTGAGCGACTTTGTTTTATACTATGTAATGATTATACACATACAAATTATCTTGACGATCAGTTGAACGGTATAAACTGGCTACAACAAATTCTCCATTAAAAATAAATAACATACAAGCCAACATCATTATTTTTATATACGACTTATATATATTGATTATACTTATAATTTAAAAATTAATAAAAAAGAAAACGTAATAAAACCCATAAAAATCCGAAATGGAAATAAACGGGGCATTTGCAAATGGGGTTGAAGATTGAAATTTTTAATTTTTGCTCGGGGGACGGGCGCCCCGCGCCGGCCCGCAGGAGAGCGCCAATTTGTATTAATATTGCTTGTAAATAACTCTGACAATTATAATTTCATCTTGTATTTGAATTTTTCACGTTTTACTTACAAACGAAAAGTAAAAATTCAATTTATTTAATAAAATCATAACAGCTTAGATGTTATTACGGCGCGAAATTGAAAAGTATTGGCATTTGGCCTTCTATGGAGCGAGTCTCGAAAATAAAGATTAAAGTACTTCCCGTTTCAATCTAATGAACCGAATTGAAGTAAACAGCGTGCGTCTGTTGCTGTAGAGTTAATAATTTCACGAAGTTGTATGTTTATACCAGCAGGTAATTTATAAAATATATGTTTTTATTTGTAATTAGTTTTACTTATTTTTTGTGCACCGAATTAATATTTCTGTACGTATTAATACTGGCTTACGGAGAATGTCTTTGTATTCAATTTTGTAATAAGGTATTTAAAAATATATAATTTGGGGGAATGTCTGATCACTCGGACCGAATTGTAATCAAGATTAATCCATTTTATTAAAAAATAAATAGTTTTGTTATATTATCGCAAAAAGATGTGATTGCTTAAGCGAACGACGATGCATCATCATCAAAGGCCTACGAGTGTTATCAAACAGCAGCGCGTGTCGAACTACACAATACTGGGATCAGAACGCGACCATGCGTCGCAGCCGCGATACTCGTTTGCTTCTAATAGTTTACTTATATGCCCTACATCTGCGACAACCAAATAAATACATAAATAGACCTCCTTTAACAGTACTATATTAATTTACTTATAATTGTAATAACCTTTGTGAAATATAGAATATTTAAAAATCGAACTATGAAGATAGGTATATTAATATTTCAAATGCTATATTATGTGAAAACACCCTTGCATCTCGTTATATTTTAAATGACATATGAAAACATTACTTTACACGGTATCATATTCATTTGTATAAGCATAGCAAATATCATGACTAGTAAACACGAGTCCGCGTTGTAATAATGACCGATTATTACACACAAAAAGCAGTTAGATAAATATTCCTGAGACTTGTGCGCTCGGTAACATTCTGTGCGCGCATTGTTTTATGAATAAGCAAAAAAATTACCATATTTTAGTAATTTACGGGAACAGGCCGTGTGGGGATGACGTGTTTGTTATATTAAAACGAAAATAACTATACAGAACATTGAAATCATATGACACATTGGTTAATGTATCTTTTATACTTGTATTTTAAATACACCAAACGCGACCTTACTAACCAATAGGTATACTCGTATAATACGATAAATATGCGAGAATGTGTCGTTGATCGCAGGAACGCGACGAAACATTAAAACACTGTTTACCGAGATCAGCGTTTAATTTGGGGCGCAGTTTATAATCGCTAAGATAATGGATTGGATTTAGACGAGGGAAGTATAATTTTATGAAGTATATTTTTAAAATATTTCCTTTTTAATAGAAGCTAAATTATAAACACTTCCCGCTCGCACACCTTTAATATAAAATATAGACGAGTACAATTTTCCATTAAAATTCAGGCATGTTTTGCGAAAAAGTAATTATACTTCGATATTTTTAAAATGGAAATATTATAAATATTTTGTGACCTTTTAGATGACAGCATGAGGAATTAAAAGATCGCCTCGAGACTATTTCGAACACAAACTAAATTTCATAATTAAAATTTAAACCGTGCGTGGCATCATGTCAAGAATTCTTCTACAATTTCTGGGTTGAAGCGCATCGTTTACGAGCATGTGGTGTAGTTTTGTCGGCGTGTTTCCTTTTTATGTGATAATGATTGTAGTAAAAAGATCATTATGTGATGTTACATAGGTTTGTTCTGTGTCAAGTTTGGATATAGAGAATATCAATAAACTGAACAGAAAAGTAACATTTACACAAATCTAACTAGAATGATCACGAACCAATAATTGACCGGAGTAAGCTATGAAGTCTTATATATACTATATGTAAATACTTGTTGTGTCAAAATAAAAAAAAATTTGAAGTTTTTAAATCATGATTGATTTTTTTAATGTTTTGGCATAATGTCGATTAGAAGCTGTCAAAATAGGAAAGTAATTAATATTGAAGACGAAACTTTACCAAACAAGTTAAATGAGATTTCAGGGTATCACCTTGATTTAATTTGAGATTATCAACTTGATTAAAGTTCGTCTTGGCGAACAAGATTTTTCTGAACAAGAAAGTACGCCATCGCACTCGGCCAAGTTTAGAATAAAGCGCCGCCTGTACGCGGTGAAGTTGTCTATGTAAAATAAGTAACGGAACAGGAATATTCCACTGCTAAGGCGTCGTTCTTTTGGGGACTCTTTGGAGTCTATTTCAAGCAGCTCCAATGCGGGTTAGTAAATACACAAATGGCGGAACTTCTTCCGACACAATCCACAGCAAGTTTCCCTGTGATGTTCCTTTACCACTGAGCTTGAAATTAATTTTAATCGTAAATTAAGCGCAAGCTAACGCAATGATACTTGACCGGCTTGGCCCCGCAATTTTTGATTAAGCTTGTTAAGACGATGCCGTATAATAATTTGAGAAATATAATTAAAAAAAAATTAGCAATAGACAATCTCTACACTAGAGAGCTAGTAGATCATAGTGGGCTGTATGTACCTCTACAAATTTATAATCTAAATAAAAAAAAAAAAAACATATTTTTTAATTTCAATTTTCGATGTTTAAAATGCAAATGAACCCACACATTATTATTTTTCATTCCATATAGATTATTTTGCGACGTATCTTCTATATTTTTAAATGTCGTGTACACGTAGCACGTCATTATGAGCATTTACTTAAATTATTTTTATAAATTAAAAGTCGTCGAGTCGGCCGCATGTTCGTAAACATGAATAAACATCGCTCGACTGACCGACCGACGACCGGTCATAAATTAACTGAAGGACGAACACGTTGTTAAAACAAATTGAAAAATCGCCCTTTTCCTTTAATTCGCGCGTTCAAATATTAACCGCCGCCGCTAAATAATCCCTGACTTTACATTTTTGCTTCTGTTACGATTCTTGCAATTAATATGAGGTAGAGCGCGGTGTTAATTGTTTTTAATTCGTTGTTTAATATACCTTCGTACAAGTTGAAGGTAATTCGTTTGACCACTGCATCATATTAAAAACGTAAGAGTTTTATCGTCCATATTTCATCTTGTATGTTAAAAAACGGCTTCGTCGTACGTCGCGTCGGCGGCGTACAGAGTATCGTATACGATAAAATCTTTTAATCTCTCAAGCAGTAATAAGCTCGTATTTGCTCCACACTCGCGTCTGCTCAGTCTTTTAATCTTCAGTAATGAGCACAGATTCTTTGAGTCCTTCCTAACTCTTTAGTTCAAACAGATGCCTCCGGCGACGACACGGAGCTAATCACTTGTGACGCGACTAACTTGTTCCAACGCTTCTCTTTTGCGCTCCAACATGCTGTAACTTTTACAATGCGTCTCCAAGAACTTATGAAACCTTTAATATTTTATGACTATTTTCTTGGCAATTTTTTATTTCGTTTCAAGTAGAGCTTAGGAAAGCGTTACCCTACAAATTCCGTATGTATATGCATAAGTTTTTTGCAACGATAAAATAAAACTCAAGATGCAAAATATTAAAATAAAATAAGTTTACTTGAAACGCGACGTCATTAGTGTAAAAATTCAGGTAGGAAAGTATTCCACAAGCTGGTCACAAGTCAGAGGTAATAATATAAGTAGGAATCTCATCTCAAGCTCATTAGACCCTCATTACGCCGCCCGAATGAAAAAAAGTATAAAATGCCTGGAAGTCTCCGCACCGCAGCCGTCGGCGAAAACTTTCAATTCTCTTGTCTGCAACTCTGTGCGGCCACGCGCTTGCTCAATGAGTTAGCCGTTTAAAACGTTGAAATTTAAACGTCTAAGTTTGTTTTTAAAATAAATATTATACAGGCAGTATAATATTGATATTTTATAATTCTACTCTCAGAGGTGATGAATTCAAACAGATATACCTTAAAGTAGCATCTATTATAAATCTTTCTTATTGAGATACTTAATATATGCCATAACCAGAGATCTTCTTTAGTACAATATATCTAACAGCTGAGTAATCATTATTGATGTGTGTACTTAAAGTTAATTAAGCAATCGTCTGGTGTAATCTCTAAAATATAATCAGCTCCGGTGTTGAATTACGATTATCGATTAAGATTTCATTTATACCTTCTTGCAAAACGATAACAACAACATACGATAGTTTTAACAATTATTATAGTCTCATCGTCAATAATTATAGTCTATATAATCTGTAATATAAATAAAGTTATATGAGATTAAGTCAGCGAGGTACAACGCGTGAAAACAGTTATATAAAATATTATATAATAATTGAAAGAAGCATTCGTCAGAGCCGCGGGGTTAGGATTGTTGTTCCCACAAATGTCGCATAGACATTTTTCACAGAGCATTTAAAAGTACAAAATATTTTATATTCTAATAAATCTTAGTTCTTATATTCAGTTATTAGTAGGTGAGGTTTATTGATAAATTAATATATTTTTATTGGGTTCATCTTTCATTTTTATCGTAAATAACTTCAAAAGTATATTTTAGCAAGCATAAATATGTTTTTACGGAAATGAACGCTTTAAATTATCTTTTAACTTCAAAAACTTCATTTACTTCTACGTGACTGCGTGTTAAGACAATTGTTATATGAAATTATGTCAAACTTTCTCGTTTGTCCCCGGGCGTAATACCCGGATTGGGCCCATTAAAAAATATTAGTGTTAACTGTCAAGCAATTATTAAGAGCGACTCGGAGTTTGGACGGAGGCAGTGGTGCCACTCCCGTCCCCCGGATAGCATGTAAAGTCGTCGGTCGTGCAGCTGAATTTATTTTCGTCGTTTCGAATTTGTTGCTACATACAATTATGGGAATACTCTTGTTTTGCGCACCCAGTTGTGCACTTTTAACAGGCCCTGTAATGTTGGCTGATTGATTACATTAAATAAAAAAAAATTCAAAGCTAACTTAACGTGTAAATTTATAATTTATGTATAATTAGACTCGTAGTTGTACCGTTTCTAAGAGCAACGACAAACTTACGTTTAAAGCTGGTGACAGCTTTACCCTTCTATTAAAATTCATTACATAAATCAAGCATATTTAGATTTTATTTCATACACTCTAGCACTTCCCTATATTATTCAAACGTAATCAGGCTTAAGTGATATAATATGACATATTCTTATCGTACTCATCAGGTATTAAAAAGTATAGCAGCAGTTCCGTTCGCTCGCGACTGTTGTAGCTTGTAAAGTAGCGCGGTACGCAAATAAACACTTGAATGGATTCGAGCTAGTTCACAACTTTTCTCATTATGTGTCGCGAGCTATTCCACGAGACGCACCCATTGTGCGCGCATTGAGAAGTGCAAGTTTTAATTTACCTATCAGAATTTAATCGTCCAACTTTTTAATTGACTTTAAATTGATTGGATTAAAAAAATATCGCAATTATCGCTCGTTACAATTTTAAGAAAATTATGTAACGTTTTTTAAGTTTTATACTAAGTTTCATGTTTGATTATTTGAATTTTAAGTTTGAAACGTATAATTTTAGCTGTATTGTGGCATATTTATTAGAACTAGTAATGAACGACCATTGGTCATATATATTTATTTTTTTACTTTAATAAATAAATATAGGACAACATCACATACATTACTCTGGTCCCAATGTAAGTAGCTAAAGCACTTGTGTTATGGAAAATCAGAAGTAACGACGGTACCACAAACACACAAGACAACATAGATAACTAATGAACTTTATCTACATCGACTCGGCCGGGAATCGAACCCGGACCTCGGAGTGGCGTACCCATGAAAACCGGTGTACACACTACTCGACCACTGAGGTCGTCAAATTGAATTAATTCCAACATTGGTTGCTAATAAAAATATAAGATGATCTGATAAAATAAGAAAATGAGGTTCAGCTGGGCGGCACCGAGTCATTATCGCAATAACAAATACAAATGTCAAATAAAAGCGTCATTATTTTCAAATCCGACATGAGTGAGAACGTGAATTGACAATCAGAACGTAAAGTCGTAAACTATGGTGTTTCATATACAATGTTTATATGCGCGTCTGTGCGTCAAACGCACGGCGATGTGTTATTCTATTAAAAGTATTATTAATGTATATTGTATACAAATTTGAAAGTTTTTGCACTCCGTCTCAATATAAAGTTCAACTATGCCAAATTTCATACTCCTCCGCCCGCACCTTTTGAAAAAAGGGAGCAATGTTTTTGCTTAATTTATGAATGTATTCTAATAGCGATACTCTTATTTCGAACGCAACGTGTCCAATTTGACACGTCAAGAGTTCAGTTATTAGTCAGGGATGTGATCGCGATACGAGCGCCGCTGACTCGACTGCTCGCACTGGAGATTATAGATAACAGCACGCCATGACAGGTCAGGGAGTTCATTAAGGAGACAGCTTTAAATAATATCATCATGTATATAATATACAGCTGTAATCAGTTCTATAAAAATTTTAAATATATAAGTTTAGCCCACCAACCAACCCAAGAAAGTGCTCTATGAAGTGTCAGGTGATGTGCAAAAGGAATATTAATGATTTAATTGATAAATAGCTTACTCACACTCTCGCGGAAAAATACTTTCATACATATATTTTTTTTAATAATATTTTAATTAGAATTCAAGATATTCATGAAAGTTATGTAGATGAAAATTGAAAAAAAAAAAGTTGTTAAAGTTAGTTGTTACCGTTCGTCTGTGCTGGCAGTATTCTTGACGGTTTTCACTCCTGTGCTAGGATCAAAGCAACTTCTTATTTTTTTACCAAAGCATTCAAGCGTGGCAACATAAAGTGCTCCCCAAAGCACGGTCGGGAAGCCCAGTAGGAATACTCAGATCAAAATGGATATATTTATCGTTAAAACGATCTGTGAGCGAGAAACAGAGCCCCCAGACAATTATACGCTAATGTTCTTATAATATTTCTTACATAATAAAATATGATTTATTTCCGTTGGAGTAATATAATGTTGCCATAAATTAAAAAAATATATATTACATACACCGTGAGCTACATATAGTTGTATGAGAGCATTAAACAAAAAAGGTAAACAATGGAAAGCTCCATGGCATTTTTCCAGATTTGAACCGACAATCTTCGGTTATCATATGTTAGTAGTTATCATATATACATAATTATATGGTACGTATATAATGATGATCAACATAATGAGGTATTTAATCGGACATTGCTCTTTGACATGATGATACCAATACGCCACGCTGCGGTGCTGCGATAGGACCACTGAAAATCGGTTAACTTGCGATTCCAAAGCCTGAATAATTACAGAGAAAATACGTAATACCTCATACAAACATACTATTAAAGTTAACGAGACTGATGCTGCCCATATTAATATATACATTGGTAAATGGTCACCATTACTCATGCATTAATCAATTTATTGGCCGTCTTCATCTTCTTATATTTTAATAAATAAATAACAATAATAATAAAAATATGTGTTGGATTTGTAAGAAAAGGTAGGATCCGTAATCTCCAGAGAGCTTCATTTTAAAAGCGGAACTAAAAACCTCTTATGAAAATATATTTTCCAACATTGTTATAACAAGAGTAGCTTTATTTTTCAAAGACTATTTGTTCATCAGCGGGCCATTAATTTCAATAAAGATTACAGCCTGTTGACGACAAGACGATGCCGTCTCGACGTAGCCGTCGCTCGTTGACAGCTCTATCAGCCTCGGCGGTATACATTTATGGAGGCTGTTTAGCTCCTATAGAAACTGGATGGCTCAAATGTTTTGGGCAAATGAGAATGTCAATTCTATGTGCTCATTTAATGTGTACAATTAAGATAACGATTATTAATTATAAATGTTATTTAATTTATAAATCATAAATATTTTGATAAGTGTGAATGCCATAATGATTTTATTTAATCGACACAAAATAAGATTTTAATATTTAATCGCGTTTCATTTCAAATAAAAATACTTTAAGAATTATATAATATTATTATTATACTGTTATTAGTTAAGTGTTATCAGATCAGATACATTCATAAATTGTTTACAATATAATCGGCAACAGTAGTCGTCACATCCAGCGAGTCTTAGCCATTGTTTATAATCGAAGCCCCGCGATATCTGTTTTATAGCCACGGGAAGGATTAACTTGAGCAAGTTGGCCGTCATTGTGGTTATGTCATATCAACCTTCAACCTGTCCCGCAGATAACGTGGGTTCAGTACATAATTGGAAACCCATTATCTTCATCTCAAAACTGTTGAGATCTCAAAATGACTACCGGGCTCTAATTACATTCACTGATATCGAGACGGCGAATGCGAGACTCTTGACTATTATTACCGATTGGATTCCATCTTTACCTTAATTAAGAAGCTAATTTAGCCATCGACATTTGTTTATCTTTTATATAAAAATGTATGTTAATACGATTGATATCTGACAACGACCGGTGGTAGCTTCACTAAACATAGCCTACTTGAGTAAAGTATATTTTGATTTTGTTTTTTTATCGTTTGAAGATGCACATATTGCACATGTTGCACCGCGATAGTTGCACATATCAGATGTATTTAAAATATCAAATTTATTGTAACTCACTGCTAGATGGGACTGCAGCATACCAAATTATATTTTTTATGAGTAGGATAGAATTGGCTACGATTAGAATAGGACACAATGAAATAGGCAAGTTTTTTATGACACAGAACAAAATGCTTGTTTACAGAAGTGTATTTTAATTTTATTTAACAATATGGAATAACTATAGCTGTTATATCTGAAACATATTCTTATTATGAGTAACCTCTTCAGGGCCCGGCCTCCTTCGCTTCGTCGGCCCACAGCTCCACACTATAATACCGTAACAAGTATGCTAATACGGTCGTGTCGTATTTAAATGTGCGCGTTATTATGATCCGTGTGACCCTTCGAGTATTATTATAATCCGCTAGAGATCACTTTGGCGGAAACTTCTCGATATCAATTTCGTAATGATAATAATATAACTCAAATGAGATTACTCATTAACCGTAAAATTGTCCTAAAACATGAGGAGATTATTTATAATAAATACCACTGAATTTTCATGTGCTTAATTTGTGTTTATAATTCATCTCGTGCTCGGCGGTGAAGGACAACATCGTGAGGAAACCTGCATGTGTCTAATTTCAACGAAATTCTGCCTCATATGTATTTCACCAACCCGCATTGGAGCAGCGTGGTGGAATATGCTCCAAACCTTCTCCTCAAAGGGTGACGAGGCCTTAGCCCAGCAGTGGGAAATTTACAGACTACTAATGTAATGTAAAAAAGAAAAAAAATTGTTCGGTTGTTCAAACAGTTTGTTCTTTACTGACATACTCTGTAATTAAACTACTAAGTTTTTTGCCGGGTCTTCACGGTAGAATCTACATTCTTAACCGGTGATACCTTTACCCTTAATCAATTCTGTAAAATAACAATTCAAAGTGATATATTTTCATAAAATAATATTGTGATTTTGATTTTTTGAAGTATGTATATGTCCCACGGAGACACTATTATTGGCCTATTATCTTCAGGCCATCGGATAAGTTATAGAGTTTATTCCACCACACCACTCTCCTACCGTGTGCGTTGAACACAAATTCGAAATCATTTCTGCAATGACTGTAACAGAACAGCACATGCGACAGAATATCATACGACTAGTACGAGTTTCTTCGCGATAATATTTCACTGCAGAGCAGAATATGAATACTTGTAATGAAATGTAGTATTCATAAATAAAATTAATTACTCGCTCGTAAACAGAGCAGCTCACCTTGAACGATGACAGCCAGTAGAAAGGCGACACACGCTCGACTCATCGTATCTCAGCGACGATCTGGTGGAAACGAGACGGTTTATGAGTACCAAAAATAAACGATTATTAGAAAAAGTTTGCAAACGCCGGCGGAGGATAATTACCGGCGATTACGACTCAACGCCCACAAATTTAATATCGCGTAATGTTCCGCGATATTAAAAGTTAATATTTTTAGTGCCGCCTCTCTTTTCAATTTGATTATTGGTTCTAAAGGATTCTGTTACTGAGAAATCTCGTTCTATTAAACGCTTTGTTATACTTTATGTTCACATTTAGCGTCTAAATTGTATTAATACATCGTATATCCTACCGGGAGGCGGTACTAGTAGTAATGTTGTGTTCCAAAAAAGGATGAGTGATCCAGTAGAACTAAAGGCACAAGGAACATAATTTCTTATTTACCAAGCTTGATCGCGTATTTGCGATGTCTATAGGTAGCGATAACCACTTACCATCTGGTGGCCAGTTTACCGTCCACCCAAATATTTTATTATAAAATAAAACAATTAATAGCTGAACTTAGTATCCCTATTTGTAAATTATTTTATTACAATAAGGTTATTACAAATTACCCCCTCCAGAGGTCTTTGATTCAAACATCGGGGCGGGAGCACCGGTTCAGAAAGACCCCGAAGTCTGGAAGTTAGTTTTCACGCACACCTCTTTGCATTATAGTATGCCCTGTATAGATGGGCAAACTATTTGAGAAAGTCTGCCCGAAAAGGAAATGGATCAGAAGGTGGACATTTTAAAAAAAACATATTTAATTATATGCTTTACATATGACACTTAATAATTGTAGTATCAACGTGAAATCACAAAATCTAAACAACATACTCTACATTTATATATGTAGTTCGTTTGATGGCTGAACATAAAATTAAACGAATATTTAATAGAATAAGTATTAATTTATCTAAGCATGTATTCATACAGTGTGTGTGCAACATAAGTTAGAGCAACAATTTCGCAATTAGCGAAGTGAGCCCACGCGTCGCGGCAGCAGCTGAAACTCAAACTAAACTCCTTAATCCGCACTCTCGGTACTAAACTGATATTAATCGTTCCATTCACGCAGCTCTCTCGTCGCCGTTATTAAAAGTTTCAGAAGTATCGTAGAGACGGCATCTTCACTTAAGATTGTACTTAATGTTTCATTGGACGATACTTATTTATTATTTACTAATAAATTGAATTAATCCCGCATTTTTTATTTAGATTTATATCAGTAAAATGAAACTGCCTGTAAATGACTCATTTTTTGGTTTGCATTTTGCATCACTACGCATTGCTCATGGTTCTTGGACACAGCAACCTTAGAAATGGCAGAATTTCAACCAATACGTACAAGTCACAATGATTTTCTTCACAGCTAACCCTCACAGTGGAACATTAAATCGAATATAGCGGGTTCTAGTCCGGACAAGCACCACTGACTTTACATATATCTATAACCAATCTCGTCCTCGAAGGTGAAGATAACCATAAAAAGCAGGCTTGTTAAAGTATCGTATATATTGCCAAAACGCAAAAGAGAAGCGTTGTGAAATAAACGTTTCCCTAGACAGGAGATGGGGCGTTTGCGCAGCCCTGAGATAAACGAGGTGTTCGTGCATAAAATATTAGTATACAAGACGCGATTATGGTTGATGAATAAATAAATTTATATTTATAAAACAACATTATAGCAACCCAACCTGCTGTTTGGATAACAGATACTTCATAATAATAAAAAGTTACTCACGTATTTATATTAAACCAATTACAAACATCACGACACAGCGACCGTACACTTTGCTCAATTGATATACTATGTTAGCGAATGTAAATCCGACGAAAACCAAAACGCCGCTAGTAAATATAATTTAAATTTTAACCAAAATATTTGCGTCACAGCTGAGTTAATAGACACAATTCAATGTGACCTTAAATCATTTTAATGTAAATGTTAATTTCAAGATAATATTTTATTTACGATAGTTCGTAGTTAGAATTCCCATATCTTAACCGATGGGTTCAAATCCAGCCAAGCATCACTGAATTTACTTTCAGTAGTTCGACCTTGAAATAGCTACTTTCGCTTATATAATATATGTCAACTACTTGTATAATAATAAATGAATCTAAAGATGTTTGTCCATTGCTCTGGTTATAAATATATTTATCGTACACAAATTATTATAAAAGCACTAAATTAAACGATACGAGTAAATGTAAGTGTACGACGGCGGGCTCGTCGCGATACGAGATCGATCGATTCTTTTAATCTTATCATTGTCATTCGCTTGCTCTTAATCCGTTTATGGGTCAACACTTGCATGACACATAGATTCGTCAAACTACCAGCCCCCCTGACGCCAACCCTCCCTTTACTGGTGAAGTTAAGCTTATCACGGACTGGTATGATAAATACTTTTAATAAAAGAATCCCTTGCCTTTTATAAAAAGTATTGAAGTGAAATATGTCCGTGGTTTTCTTTTAATCCAATCTTTATTGGCTATGTCTCTGTTAAAACTAAAACTAACGACACTGACAATAAAAAGAAACATCGTCAAGCAACATAACAACTAAATGACGTCACAACAGAAGGTCACGATTAGTTTAGAGCTCAATTTTGACAAATTCACTTGAACAAAAACACGATATCAGTTAATACAAACTGTAACTGATTAATATTCAGCTGCTAAACTTGAGAATAACAGCCGTTGTATAGTCCACTGCTGGGATAAAACCTGTTCTCCTCTTCAAGAAAAAGTTTTAAGTATATCCCAGACTGCTGAATTTCATCTGACAATTTCAATCATCCAAAACAAATAGAACCAGCCTTCCTAAACACAAATCGGGGCGATGTAAAGACTCTTAATTTTTATTATGTAGATGATATTGTAGTAATTAAAGCATGCCTTTAATACTATATATATTTTTTAAATGTACAGAGACTAGTACCTTCTAATTATCTATATTGAACAACTTCGTTTTTTTTTCGAAAGATTCAGTTATATTTCGATAATGTCTACAGACCGTAGATAATATTACGTTTAGTCGAAGCATCTATCAGCTATATTTTAATAGTATGTACTCAATACTATTGTCTCGTACTAAAGCCACACACGTCCGACCTCAGACTTTCAGACAAACAATGGCCTGAAACAATAGCGGGGTAGCACTCGTCGCTCCGACGGCGGGAGAGGTGTCTGCTGTATCGGTGACTTCCAACGAACACCGCGCTCAGGTTCATAATTACATTAGCCGAATTGATAGACGGGCTATAAACCACGTACGATATAACGTTATATTTGTCATATCAATCAAATATCAAATATATATTTGCCTTTTACGCGGTAACTTCAATACTTGAGTAATACATAAATGAGTTAAATAATTGACTAACTTACAATCTCAGTAACAGCACTGCCAATGTGGTGTTAGTTGTCTGCGGGTCAAATAGCCGATTAGTGCAACAAGTTCGAACCAAAGCTTTGAAACACTTACATAACATTATTAGCCCTAAACACGGCGGCCACGAGCAATCGACCTCATGAATTACTAAGTACCACCATCGATTGCTGACGTGGAACGGATCCACCTCACATTCTTGGCTACACATTAATATTGCAGCACCACTCCTCGTGATAGAACTAGTTTAGTTTTTTTAGTACACGGCGATCCTAAATATACCTTGAATTAATGAAATTATTTAAAATATTTCGATGAAAACCGTATCCATATCGCGAATCGGTCGCCGCCGAATTCGTGTAATATGAACATTGCACACTTTTAATTTAATGTTTATATTAAACTTGAAATTGAAATGTAGCAGTTTCATAAAATTTGTTAACAATAGTTTGCCTTTTATATTCATGATTTAATTTCAAACATTTTTATTGCATTTTCGTTGATCAACAAATGTCGTTTAAATACCAAATAGAACCGTGAGAACGCAACAAACATTTTTTTTTTTATAAAAGCAGAACAGTACTGTAGAAGAGAATAAATATTTGATGAATACTACAAACCGTTCAATAATTTTCTTAGAACACATAAATATGTACTTATCGCAAAAATTCGCTGAAACATATTCTTGTTTTAACGAGAAAATTGACTACCAGTTATAACTTATGAATAATTTTGCTTTTTCCAGGTAAGCGCTTCGCAATTACAAAATACGATAAGATCGATTTAAGTGGAAGAAATAGGACTACTAAGGAAAGCCGCACACTCGTGCGTGTCGGTAAGTGATGCCTCTGTATTATCCCTTGTGTATCGGCTCTTCCTTCTAAACCTTGATACATAGAATGTGACTCCTCTCCCCATACAACCGTGGATATCTAATTACGTGTTATTGATACTACGTTTTGATTACACTGGATAGAAATGTAATCTATGTAATTATACCGATAACATGTCCACAAAGCGGTTTCAATGGTATAATCGTAATTTCGTATCCACCTGGTTATCATCAGGTATTCTCAAAGACTGACCTTCTGTATTGGGTATATTAAAGTGTTCAATTATGTGCAACACAGAAGTAGACTGTATTCTTTCTTTCTGTTGTTGTAATGGGAAGGTAATCGACACGATCTGAGAAAAAATAGACAGGATCAACCGCTTTACGTACTTTTCAATGTTTATGGGCTGAAAACTTCAAGACAATAAAAATCAATAACCTTCACTGACTATCTGACTGAAAACCAACTTAGAGTTGGAAGCCAAGAATTCGTGTAATGCAGCTTTGTAGCAATTCTATTCATCAGGCAATTATAGACCACCCAAATATCTCAGACATTTCTGCTTAAAGTCTATTTTGCTCGTTATATTGGCATTATATAAAAAACTAAACGTTAGATACCGATAGGTCTTGAACGTTTCGAAGTTGACTTTGGAAGTTACTCGAATTCTTAATCTATTAAGTAATGTCATCAACCTGATACATTATGTCTGAAAACTTCAACAGCAACCTGAGCGGTGTTTCTCTTTTGTTCAGTTTTAAACGTCGAGATTAAACGTCGGAGATTTCATTTTTATCACAACTGTTCAATGATTTTATGAGATTAAGCGATAAAGGCAAGAAAGGGAGTTCTCGAAATTGTTTAAAAGGAAAACTTCATCGCAAACACAAGGCGTTAAAGTATTTACGATTTTATAAACTCGTTTGGGAAAATCTTCTAGCGGTGTATAAATTCGTAAACTAGTTTTAACAATGTCGTATGTAACTGTATCTACATGCAGTTTCAATAACTGTACCTGTCCGGTGTATTTATCACCTTGGAGCTTGAAACTAATTTCGGAATGTTTTTAATGAAGTGGGTGTACTAATTGTTGTTTCATAATATTTTTACAACAATATTATGTATATTCTTAATAATCTAGATATTTTGAAAGAATCATTGTATCGACTCGAGGAGGAAAGATAAACTAGTAACACCTAGTTCCTGACGCAAAGTTAATAAATCCTTCCTGGAGCGCGGTATTCGTTTTCATAATAAGATTCTAATTATATTTATAACTTGGCCTATTAAAAAAATTAATGCACATACCAAAAAAACATTGATGAATCAGGCATAGTACTCAATACAAGATTATATTTAAAAAAAAATGTGGACCTTTTGATTTCGAGGCAGTAATGTATAAATTTAATTGTACTTTACAGACATACGATGTCTCAGTAGAATCTCTCCGAACCAGTGGTTCACTTACATTTTATTTAACACTTTAACATGACGAATTTAAAGTGTCTTATTGCGCCTACGTGTATTGAATAGAATATTTTGATTTCCAAACTCAAGTAATCTAATTTGTGACATTAAAGAATTAAGTGATGTGACGTCTGTGGCGGTAGGCCACAGACATCCTACTCAATCACCTCATTTTGACGGGTAGGAGACTTACAGCGCGCTGTTATACTTATTGGTTATTAAATAATTTAGAAAAATATATGTAAACTAGTTTGTGTTTGATGCGTATTCTAAAACCAATTAATTAATAATTTAGTATACCCGAGTATACCGAGTACACCGAAATTAAAAGAGGTATAAAATTTTGACACAATGGGTTAAGTTAAGCTTGGTTATAATTCCGTTGTAAGGTGCAACCCACCCATACTAACATATTTGGCGAACTCTGGTTATAAACATATATATTTGTTTATATCTACTATTCTGTCACCGTTGAAGTTTTACGTCTTTGGTCGTAAACTCCTTCGTCTCGACGGTTTTAATCAATTTTGTTTGGTCAAATCCTCTCAGATCGATTAGTAATCGCCTGATAATCGAGTCTCATTCGATTATTCGTAATAAACTGCTGTTACGATGAAGGAATTCATCCGTGTTAATTACAATCGCCTGCGAAAACAATCGCTCGGATTAGACGACGCAGATATATGAACTGTTTAAGTTCACAGTTGGTATGAGGTTCAAAGACTATTTATTTAAATAAGAAACATGAACTGATGTACTTATATAAGTTTACTGAAAAAATTAAATATAATCTAATATTTATTAGACGTTTTAACTTAAAGACTTCACACAAAATCTTCACAAAATCTTGAGGTTAGAAGCTTTTTTAAATCCTAAACTAATTTTGAACGAATATAATATTGTTACGTAAATATTCTTTAAAACAATTATAATGTAATATACTTTGAAACAAAATATGGGGGCAAGTACGCCGTTCTAATATAGTCCTTTTCCCGTTTATAATAAGGGCTAACTAAGTAACGTTGTCGTCCTGCGCAGTTGTTTACTAGAAATGACAGGTTATTATTTGGGGCAAATATGCGCGACATGTCCGGAGGACGTGTGCTTCAATATTCATTAGCTGAACTGAAATTGTTTCTGCTTTAGAGATAGATAAACAATAATTGTTCACACTCGACGAAGCGATCACGATATTTCATCAATACGATACGATTTATATTACTTCGCAAAAAATAAATAAGTATACAACAGAAGTATACAGGGTCCCAAAAAATGTGTTACTCGTAACTTACGCGGAGTGGCATTGGATCTATTACATATTTAATAAATATTACATAGAACATTTCTTTGAATTCTGTAAGATGTTGCTGTTGTCGCACACAAATGATTTTACAAACTGAACTTGAATACTTAAAGTACGAAGGTGAACTGAAAACTCCATCTTTGAGCCATCACTGGGCAACCGATAATGATGTAAAGAGCTAGTGGGATGTGTAGGGCTTAAGTATAATATTAAACTCGATTTTAGTAGATGCAAAACTTGACATACGTCCTACGATCTGTCGTTCTTCGTTTCTGGTTTTTTTGGTAGTTATTCACATTTGTAAAATAAATTTATTTAAACCTTAGTATGTAGCCTTAGTATGTAGTAACAAAACAAGAGATTAATTGAAAGTCTAATGTAATTTATCTTTAGATGGTAATGTGATATTCAGTGAATAATTAATTACAAAGGGCTTCTCAAATATATTAACGTCTATAATTAAAAAAGTCAATCTATTATTAAGCCTAACAAAAATTGCAAATATCTTAATATCATTTTATAAATAGATGCCCTTGATATTGAGAAATTTGAAATTGAACCTGCTTTTATCCTAATCAATACTCATTTTAGTCCACGAAGCAGACGTTCTCAATGTAGTGTGTAATATTTCGTAATAGTGCATCGCCTTTTAATGTCCTTATTGATTTTTGTATATAAATAGAAATATCGATTCAACTTCATATAAGTTATTGATAGAATTTATAGTTTCTGTTTTATTTTTGTCACGTCTTTGATCCTTATACGCGTATAAATTTAAAATATATAAAAATAATACAAGATTTTTTTTTAAATTAAATTTCAAAGAAATGGCTTCTAATTTTGTAAGAAGATATAAAAGCTTTATATTCATCGTGTATCATTAATTAATACACTTTGCTTAAAAAAGAAACAAAACATTAAGTATTAGATGGATATTTTGCTGTGACATGTCTTATTTTATCGACATATGTTTCACAGTTATATCGCCCCTTTGTATTACTTGTATATCTTAACATTAAAACTTTAACGAACTTCGCACAGTTGAACAGACGGTTTTACCATTTATCATATTATTACCACTAAAATTCTCTTTCTGAAGCGTTGTCGCCTTTGCTCAGCATTTACATTCTTTTTAATCATTTTAAAATATAACTTTGAAATAGTGAGGTAAAAAATACAGAATAGTTACTTTTGTATGTATAAGCTAGCTTTGTAAATTATCACGTGCTCGATGAATGAAAACATCATGACAACTGCAATTGTAACTTCTCAACCGAGAATGATATTTGCCCGTTAATTCGGTGCTGAGTATTTTTCTCTATCTCTAGTGATATCTTCAGTAACGTTTGCATAATTATGTAATCACTCCTACGATTAAACAAAATTGAACTTTTAGCAACATTGAACTCTCGCAACAATATGTCTTCTGTATAATGCTTACCCTGAACAATATCGTTATCTTAAGTTCTTCAAATAACTATTAAATTAAACTAGACAGTTTGCCTCACGAGCAGAATTGAGCCCTTTCTACGTATATTGTTTATTGAAGACTGTACCCTTCGAGTCAGCACAATTCAGTTTCGTAAGAGACGGCATTACTGAGACTATGCAAATGTGTTATAATCGCGGAACGTGTAGAATATGAGCAGTGTGTAGTTCATGTAGTTGGCTCTTGAGACTTGCTAACTAAACTGCTTTAAACTTGTGTTTTTATTACTCTTAAAGTGTAACGTACGATGAGATGGAAATATTTTCACCAACTTAACGTAAAGACTCCTGAAGCTGGTATTTTTACTAACTTTGTTTTATAGATAATAAATGTATTATCTTCTATATTTTCTCGGACGATTTTTTGTACACGAGAACATTTCTTTAAGAATTAATTTTTATTCATAAATAGTACAATTCGACTTTATTAATTATTACTAAAAGTACGGTTTTCTCATTTGCTTAAACATAAATATTTAAACTATTATTTAAATTAAATAAGTTAGCAAATAATAAACTTACAAATCAGAAGCTAATCATAGCTATTGCATCGAAAGACCGGAATGAATGAACGAATTAAGTATTCCCAGCTCGCGCTTCGCTCCCATTCCTGAGCTATTGATGCGGAAATTGAGATTATTAAAACCCTTTGAACTTGATTGACTCTCTCGATAACATTATTTTAAATTATTTTATAATAGAAGAATTAAGTCTTTGCATAATTATAAAAGTTAAGTTTTTTTTACATATTTTAAATGTAAATAATCATTCATTATAAGCGTTTGTCAAATTCTAATTAGAATTTAATAATGATTATGTTACAGATTTTCGATACGCTGACAATTTTTTTTTGTTTATTAATTTATTATAAAAGGTATTATATACAACCTTCATTCATAATCATTTACAAAAAGTGCAAGCTCGTACGTTATTTATGGAAGTCATTTTTATTATACAAATGCATGTATCCGAGATGATGATGACGTGTTCACCATTAGTAAGATTAAGAGAAACGTTCGACGAGCAAACACGAGGCTGCAGGGCTGTAGGTGTGATGTGTATCAACTGACGGGTGACTGCGAGCCCGAATATCGCGTTATACATTATTTCTTTGCATTAAAACAGCACTACAGAGGAATCCGATAGGAAATAATGAAGTTGTTCTTGTGTCTTGATAGTTTTCCTTGGGAAAATTTTGCTATATTTTATATTCCATCGAACTGTTTTAATTACTCTTGTAATACAAATGTTTTTAAATTCCTGTGACTTTTACAACAACGTTGACAAAGTTTATTTCGATATTTGATAAGAATAATTTATGTGGATATAGTTATAGAATCATTTTTACAATGTTTTTCTTTCTTGTTTATCTTTGAACTATTAGCGATAATTACTTTCTCCATTATATCTTTAAGTTTAGAAAAAAAGAGTGACGTAAACTAGAGTTTTGCGATTTTTTGGTGATGGCAAACATATGACAATAAAGCACTAAAAACTTACCTAAACTCTGCTTAGCGTTCCAGGTGTATCTGTTTTTTTAAGTACATATCCTAAGTTTTTTTGTGTCGTGTGTGTGACGGCCCAGGTTATTTTACGAAATCAATAAATTATAATCATTTGCAATCATTTTTACTTACGTAACAGTAGTAGTTTCTTCCTCACCCCTTCAACATGTTTAAATGGCGTGATGAATTAAATATCATACTTTTATATCGTAAAAATATTTAGTTGATACAGACATACAATGTGGATAAGCCACGTTAACCTTTGTATTACGTATCGTTCGTATGTACGTATATGTGTGAGTATGGGCAGTGAAAACTTACGTGTTCGCTAATCCGGCTTTGTGTATAATACTTCATTGAAGTAGACATCACATAGACAATATACGAGTCGGTTAGAGCGCCGTCACACTCTTTATAAAATAGTATAATACGTGTTTCATTCATTTTACTTCTTCATTCAATATAATTCACTGTAATTCTTTTGGTATTCTCACGCGAAGCACAGGCTTCATATAAAATCGTCATACATATGATCCAGTATGTTTTATATACTTCCCAGAACAGAACAACATCATACTTCCCAAATAGATTTATGACATTATAAAGTCGGTTATTATTGAAATACATTAAAACTCACTTGAAATTACCTTAAAATATTTATATCTTGCATTAACATTCATTATTATGCAAGATTATGATATCATTTTATATATAATTTTATTATGAATTGTCCATTTTAGCTTTTAAAGCGACAACATAGCGCTGCTAATCATCCGATGTAGAGCCGGACTTAGCCCGCTGGTCATCGTAGCGTGGCCACTCCAACTGCAGGTCATCGCTTCAATATCCTATTTATAATGCAATATCGATCCTCTTAGAGCCCCATTTATCATACCTAATTGAATATGAGGGTTAAAATTAGCCTTCGCTTTAACCCCCGCGCTCTACAATCCTCACGGAAAATAAAATTCGAATTGATATTTAAAATCAATCATTGTATAAACGTCGGAACCAAAAATAAACTTATATCAGTATGTTTCCAATTATGCAAAGCCAACACGTCTTCCCAAGGGCAAGGTGATCGTTCCTCTAATACAATTCCGAGGATATTTTTAACTTGCCAATAAAAATTATAAAATTTATGTTAAAAATTGGAGTAGTATTCTTTGATTTTCATGCAGAATAATTAAATTTTATTAAGGAATCTAAGAAGTGATGTCCATTGTTTCTTTAATAACACTGGATCGTTTAACGTTTAAATGAAAACTCAACATTACTAGTTAAATGTACAAGAAGTGATAAATGGGTGTTCTACCCAAACGGGTGTTAGTCGATGACTTCACTGACAAGTCAAAGTGCTGAATATGTCGATTTGTTACAGACATCTAGCACACTAAATTGTACAATTACTTGTATGTTAAAATAACCTAAAATTTCCTTCTGGTAAGAATCTATGCCAACCACGTGAGAGAGTATTACTACCGCTGTGATCGGACACAACAGATACGACACTAATTAAGTCGCAAGAAAAACATGTAAATATTTGCTATTGTTATTCGTAACTAAGCAATTGTTATCAGTGTGGCGAATTAATATATAAAACAATTGAAAAATATCTTCATGTCATGACACTTATGTCGTGTTGTCTCTGAGCCCAGAGAATATTTTGGTACATCGTCATATACGGAGATATTTGTGTGTGCTTATAAACGTCTTATTCCAATCGGGCATTAAACAATTCGTTAATGGATCTTCGGGATTATATGAATAATTGACTGTAAAGCAATTATACGCCGACTGTTTGTATATCGATTTTATTGAATGTTAACATCCTCCTCGCGATACCGAAGTCGCAGAACACACAGTACATAGAGTGCGGCCTGTTTGAATACGAGCGTCGATCACGCAATTTGTTCGATGTACTCGAAATGAGATGAATTTTTCGATTTGAAATGCGGTTAAAGTAACTCTGCGAACAAAAACTATTTTCAATAATTCTTGTAGAATGTACGAATTGAAAAATATACTTTCGGCTCTGTGCAACCCCGTCGGGCGGATACGACCCGCAATATTTTATATTGCTGAGTATGAATAAGTTCGCATTTGTAATTGACTGCCTCGCCGGTATAGTAGCTAGATAGGCCTATAAGGCCGTGGAATCCGAGGTCCTGGATTGGAACCCCAACTCCGTTTGACAAAACATTATCAGCTTTTCGTGACGAGAAATTTTCACCCACCTGGAGTCTGGAAGCAAATAAATAACCATTCCTCCTGTAAACGTTTTCCGAACGTGTGAGATGATAAAGACCATCTGTGTTTGCGCACACACTTGTCCGCTAAAATGTGTAATGGGTAGTCGGCTAGTCTCTGTTGAGAACGGCTGCCGAGGCTGAAACCTGTTATTATTATAATTACAGACACAAGGTGTAATAAGTGATAGTATAGATGAAGATGTAGTGTCATAGTGGCTCTGCCACTATGACACTACATCTTCATCATTCTTCTATCATCTATGGAGCAAGACGGCCTCAACAGAACAAAAGTAAATAACACAGGGAGCAAATATCTCGAGGCGTGAGAGTAAAATGTCACATTGTATGCGATTCCAATGTGTATTCCGAGCACAACTAAAACACTTTCAATGTTCACAGAGTGTTTTCTGTTTATTGCTCGCGTTAAATTCACCTGATCTGACTTCGAAGCGGCTCTCAGTGTAGACCGATACACGATGTACACGCATGCATTTGACTTTAGTATAAAGTAACTTATAACTGTCACCTATAAGCTGCCTCCAGCCTTCAGCCTGTTAAAAAATTATATACAAAAATATGTATGGGTCCGTCAGGATACGCGCGGTAAATGTGACACATCAAAATGTTTGGTTATTTGTAGTCTAAGATAACCAATCATATGGATTTAAATAAGGTTAATACAATAAATATGTTTATTATTTTATTTTAATAAATATATCTAAATACACAGGCATGCGACCGCCTCGTCTACGTGTACTACAAGGCGCGCCAATAGACGTTACATCAAAAATGTCGGCGAAAATTTCTCTCTTGTGGCGTCAAAGAAGGACGAACAAACACATTTAGTACTTATAGTATATGTAAACATACATTCTATTCATTAAAAGTTAGTTCGTTTGATATCAAATTACAGATCTTTGATGTCCCAGTAACTCTTTTGGTTTCCCGTTAATAATAAATATCACTTTGTTGAACAAATAATTATCAATCAGTGAAAAGATTTATAAAATATATATAATATTGAATCTTAAACTTTTCTGTTCATTTTGTTTACACAGTCGTACCAGGACATAATGCAATGATATTTTATTTCCTACCTTAGATTCAGCTATTTTTGGTGCCGCTTACATTGAAATTGTACTTAATAATGGTATTATTGTATTATTTCTCAAATCACAAGGAACACAAGGTATGATTGAAACTCTTGTAGCAACTTTTCTGCCTGAAAAGCAACCCACTGTTCAATGGTTGATCGAAGAGTTCAATAGTCTCAAACAATAGAGTGTCGATGAAAGAACCTCAAGCGCTTGAAGCGCTCACAAACTTGAGACACACAAACATAACGAGAATAACTATACTATCAGTATTTATTACTTTACGTTGTATGTATCGCAGATTGTTCTCAACCCCGTGACATATTTTCCCCAGTGACATGTGGGTTGCGAGTAATTTTGCGAATCACGTAAAATCACGAAAAATTTTCAGTGAAATTGTAATGACAAGATCGTAACAAACTGTGACGTTTACTAAGTAACTTATTAGTGAAAACGCGCGATATAATTGTATTATGAGTACGGGCGCATCGGAATAACTCAAATAGCATTGCAACGACTTCTCAGAGTATTTGTTTATATTTGTTTTAAATCGAATCCAGCTTATTAACATTTGTATCAGACCACACTGTAAGATGTAGAAAAATTTCATAATTTTAATCTCATTTGGATGTTATTGTATACAGAAAGATAGGATTTGAAAACAACACGCGTGGGCTGTTTTCAAACACTAGATTATGTTGTAATATTCCCAAATTTAACGAATCTTCAGTCCGCCACGCATTTGCTTACTTTAAATAATTAAAAAAAGGATTTCTAATGAATATGGGCACCTCACATATTATATTACGCTCGCCAGTTCAACTCAGTGAGCCAGTGTATTTACAGGCCGATTTTAAATATTGGTTTATATTCCGTAAAGGCCCATTGCCTATGATTGAAGATGGTCATTGAGTGTGCTATTTGCTTTTCGACCTTCCAAAAACAATTTTAAAATGTCATATCTAAACTCTATGTGCTTTGAGCTGATTGAATTTAATACGAAATACTCTGTTTACAATAATTACAACGTCAACATCAACACCAATAAATCTAATAGGATAGAATTGAAAATTGCATAAGTTTCTAAATTCTAGTAGGTCGCGTGTGAGGCAAGTTTCTCGCAGTTGTTTGATCTCAACTCTTCGCCCCAACTCTTCGGCTTCCGTGGTTCACGAAACGCATGAGTTGTTTTTACGTGTACAGCTTGTTAACTAATATGCGTCAAAGGCTATTGAGTAATTACGCTACGCGTGTGGCAGGTGTAACGCTAGCTGTGACTTCGTGATATTCATGCTAATTCTGTTGTACAATCTTTCAACTCATCTATCAAGACTGGAATACTGTTATCTCTTTCTTATTTATGAGGTTTAAATGGGTAATACGAGTAAATAACTTTTTTCACTTTTATAACAACGGTTATAACTGAATTGAGACCATTATTATATTTCGTATTAAAACAAATAAAAACTAGTAGTAAGTATACATATATATATATATGCAATTGATCAAATTTTTAACCTAACAAAAAATATAACTCGATAACGCATTGATAAATAAATTAAGTGAAATTCGCTCATATAATACTAACAATTCAATCACTTACGATTCATTTAGTAGTAAAATACTTAATACTGACAAACATTATTGGTTCAGAGTCAACATTAACAACGTGTTAATCAAACCGTAAAATGCACGATCTGATCAAACGAATGTCCATTTTATCGTTACGTAAGCATACGAATAATATTTACTTGAACATTACAGCCGCTATGAAATAATTCCATGAATCATATTGATTGCACGCGCTGCGGTCACTTTGACGACGCGCTCTCGCCGGCGGTTCCATAAATGTAAATACTAATTCCCTTTAATTAGTATGTTGCTTAACACGGGAAACGAAATTATAAGGTCACATTTATATATTACTGTTATTTGCAAAATTTTATTTAACTAGACCTTATGAGGACTTTTGAATCTTCATTTAAGATTATGAATTAAATTTATAGTTGCCGCTTGGAATGTAATTTAAATTCTGTGTTCTTTTTTGCTTCATCTTTTTAAGTATATTGATAAATGTTTAAGTCTTTAGAGTCGTAAAATACAGGTTAAAACTAAATCATAATATTAATATTATTTTATGGGATACAATAATTTTCATAGCTTTGACTGAATCGAGTATTTTACATTCAGTTTCGGGCGCAAAACAAATATTTGTATATAAGCATTGCATCATTATTAAGAGGTCTCCAATATGACCAGACCTCGTCTCCGAATTTAACGTAGAACTCGGATCGTTCGGGTTATATACGATAATTTATTCAGTCATTACTCTCACTGATGGTACTTATTCCAACTCGAATTCAATTTCAATTATTTAAAGTTTTCTGTCTCACTATTCCGTTCCGCTCATCTACTCATTCACAATGCTGCTCGAACTCTTTAAAACACATTACCCGCTACCCCGTATAACAAATTAAAACATGATTTCAGTTCAGATTCAAGTTGCCTGAGAGATATCTGTTATTTAGCATTAGCGCCGCAAATGTTGCATTCAATATTTGTTACCTAAAAAAGTAGTTAAACATTAATCTAAATTTCATCTACATTAATCGCAATACAATCTAAACTAATCTAAATCTATTTCTGATAAAACACGAACATCAAATGATCTACAAATTTATAGGTGTAATCCATAAAGTTCGCGATCACGACTAACCCCGACGCGGCCGCAACTAACTCACAACTAACTCCCGTCTCCGCATCGCATGTCAAAGTAACCGCCTCATAATCGACAACTAACAACTATCGATTGTCGCTACGACTGAATATATTGAGCTCACGAGCCGCAAGTGATCGTTGAACTTCGTCCTGAAGTCGATTCCGTTACGTTTGATATGTTTATGATGTACTTAATCCGACAGTTACGAAGTGACTAGAGATTAATTCTAGCACGACCTGCCTAAAATTAGCGTAATTAAGAAATATGCATGTTGATTCATTGCTAACGACAATATTATCCATATTAATTTTGATTGCAAAATTCTAGTTAACTTCGGCTGTTAATGTGTGTCAAATCTTGCAATTAAATTGTAAAATATTCTTATGACAATATAATCTACAAATAAGGATCAAATAAAAGTTCGTTCTTATTAAAATATTTCTTGAATTTCTTTACAAGAACTTTGTAACATCGAAGCACAGTGCAGAGCAAAAATTGCATCCACTAAACAAAAAGTAACAAGAAAATATTACACAAATATAATTTATATTCTAATAGCGAAAAGATAAAGATGATATGGTAATGTTAGGCGACGCAGATTAATTAGAATTCAAAAGATAATTTTACAGAAATTTGGTCAGAACAGAATGTTGTAGGCGATGCGCCAGCGACAATGATCATAACGCTTTAGTCATTTAAATAAAACATAAAATAACAAATGTGCTATGTTGACCTTTATATAAACCTGGTAGAATTTATTAAAAAGTATTTAATAGAAAAACTATGACACGGTCTATTATGAGTGGGTCGCCTTTAAATAGATACCGACTGGACATACCTAACCTGCTCCTTAGAACTTCGACGTCACTTGACCTCTGCCATTCTACGCGTTGCTCATTGAGTATATATTATCGTAGACGCACTAAACAGCGATCGGGTGCTATTGTACGAGTACATAATTAGATAACTGTTTTAAAGTTCGCTTACTATCTATATCTCTATTGCACTCTTTTAAAATCAACCAAACAAATGGAATCACAGGATTAAATTAAATGTGAAGCTACCGCCGGTTTGAAAAGAATGCCCAAAAAACGCAGTAGGTACACTTTTTCTCAGCATTCATAGAACGACAATGTTCGGTGTGATAATCAGCATCATGTTTGCTGTCAAGACAAGTGCTAATAACTTCTATATTTTAATGCGTAGTATATATATTTTTAGGTTAGTTGATAAGCGTAATACAAACTACTATAACAATACTAATCTTTCGATGAGCTGATCTCCTAGCTAAACGGCTGTGCCATCATATATATTAATATATATATCGAGGATAGTTATATATATCAAGATAGTAGATAGACAGTTTGCTTCTCATTTTCATAACTATTAATATATTTTTTAACCAAACTACGTGTTTCCTAAACGAATGATTTTGAGAAATATATTATATTCTTCGAGCCATGATTATAGTTTTACACATACCTATCTGTTGTTTAACGAGTTAACAGTAAAAGCAAATAAATAATCAATGATATCAGGTGTCAGGTGTGTCCTGTTTGTGTGATTATGAGAAGACACGTGTCTGATCACTGAACATTGTGGATAAGGAAATGCTAAAATTCGTGAAGTTTTAAGATTTCCTGCATGTCATCAATTATTTTAGAAAAAAAGAAATAAGGGACAATATCTTTGCATTTTGCTTGAGGTAATGGTAATGGCGTAGACGGGTACGCGTATGTTTGTTGAACAAATAAGCGCTCAGATAATAATATAATCATTTTGTAAGGCTGCGGAATCGCATATACTATCTTTTGTTTTCGTCATTTCGTCTGTCGGTGTTGCATGCGAGTCTTAATAAAGTGTTGTCTGACATTAAGAACATTCCAAGTTATGTAATGTTTTGTTGTTTAATTTGCATGGTATAGTATGAGTTTGGGGCGTGTACTAGATACCCGTTAGGTAGATACCACCCACTCATCATATATTCTATCGCCGAGCAGCAATATTCACTATTATTTTGTTTCGGCTCGAAGTCCCTGACAGAAATCCAGTTTGAATTCATAAAGAGATTAAATATAAACAAAATGAACACATGAAAATTCAATGGCGCTGGCGCGGGACTGATCTTCTGGTTCACGTAGTAATATTAATGCACGCACATAGTGTTTTAGTATTGATTTTATATCACGTGTAATGCGAGTCGAAGCTGATCCTCGCTCGCATCGCCCACACGTCTGACATTTTAAAGCCTCGTGTTAAGTATTTATATAAAACCTATAGCGTATAGAGCAATCACTTGTGACGTCGTTTCACAAGTATGTCAAACGGCATGTTGTCGAGATGTATGTAGTAATGTGTGGTCGCCGTTTCAGATGCGTTGCTGCGTAGCTGCGCTGTGTGTGGCGCTGTCGCTGACGCTGGCGGTGGTGGCTGCGGCCGACGCTCCTCATGACGCGCCTCCACCTCAAGTAAGCACCATCTTCTAGCTTCAACACAACCGTCCGCTAACTACCTAAATCGAATATAATACTCATCCTACACTGATACACATATGAATAATTATACATTTACTAAAATTAAAAAAAAATATATCTTTATATTCAAATACTTTTTTACAGAAATCATGCATTTTTACTGATAAAATTCAACATATAGGATTTACTGATAATTAATTACCAACTACTGCGTTACTACTCTACTTCTCTTTTAACGATGATGTTATTGTTAGTTAAAATATTTCATTTGTATTAATAAACGGATTGTATGATATAATAATAGCATTACGAAGAAGAACTATGGACCGATATTTTATTGTCCACGAAACAAAAAGACTCGAACCGCGGCCTGCAAGTACATACAAAAGAGTTTAATTACTGTACCTAGTATTATTGCGAGCATATTATATGGGAACAAAGGCGCACATTCGAGACAATTACTGTCCGCACCGTGAGACGTGTTCTGTTCGGAATGGACGGATTTTAATTGTGTCTTGTCATTAACCAGCCTCACGCGAATATTCTAATAACATTGTCATTTCACTTGCAAAGGTATTCATGTCATGTCTTTAATAAGAAATGTGTCTCTGCCGAGTCCTATCGACTCGCGTTGAGTATTTCATATTATTATATTGAACGTGGTTATTATATCAAAGCAATCTAGGGCAGTAAAAAGGTCCGTGTTGATGGCTAACGGTTTTTATTTATTTTTAGAACACCTACAAAACGCAAACGTAAACAATACAAACACATAAAACTTTTAAGCAATGTAGTGTTATCTCAATTCAAGACATACCTATGTATATGTTAAATTCAGACATTATATATATTTATTACACGACATAGTACAAATGTGCTAAGAAGAACAAAAGTAAGAATTTATATATAAAGAAAAACATTCGATATTTTTCATCCCGGGATGAACGGGCTTGTGAACAAACAGAATGTAATCAATAGATGTAAGTAGACTAATCTTAACTTAGTCAGACCAAAGGATAAGCGCAGCGCACTGTACGCGTAGTCAGGAGCATAAGTGAAGGTCCACGAAGCGTTTAAGAGCACTCAGCATTCCCGACACGGAGCGAATAACAGCAAGACAATGGATATATCAGCGATCTACAGACAGACAATCTGATTATGATTAGATTACGCTCGGACCTTAACTCGACTGTGTTCGGATTAAATGGACACGAGATAGCAGATACATACTAATATACAGCGTGGGTTTACTTGTATCCCATCTACTTATTGATTTACTTGACACGAACGGAGACACGGCCAAACAACTATTACGCTAGATGTGAGATTATATATAAAGTTGAGCGTAATAAATATTATGTATTCATAATATATAGTTATACATATAAATAACACAAAGATAAAACAGTTCAGTAACGTTCTCTCCTCGGTTTGTTAAACGATTTTTTTTTATAAGTAATTATTAGTAGCTTTATGTTATCGGATGTTTTTTTTTTTTGAAATAAAAGTCAAAAGGTAAACTTTTCGTAACATATGCTGCTTATAAAATATTCTATTTCCCGCATTAATTAACTTTTCTGTAGTGCGCATCAAAAGGCAATACACCATGTTGTTGTCAGTACGCACGTGCGTGTACTACGTTTGTATTTAAATAAATACCTGAAGAATATCAAGTACATTGGAAAACTGTTCCAAGGTTCTTGGTTCTATGTGTAACATCTTTTTTCTATTTCCGTTGGCACGTTTTGTCCGCCCATCAAAGAATAAATCGCAATCATGTGTTTTGCCAGCAACATTTGTTAGACTCACCTTTACAAGTTTACCGGAAATAGAATTTTTCAATATACTGATATATTTGACCTCTATAGTTCTCATCAAATCTGTTTTAATGTGAGTAAAGTGGATGTCTAAAGGAGAGACGTTGAATGTGAGATCTCGTTTACAAAATATATTTCTGGAATATTCCAAACATGAATAATTATATAAATACTTAAAATCAATTCGTCAGGCAGAGACCATTTAATAAATAAGCCTATTGGTGGCCTCAAACACAATAAGATGAGATCGTCATCAGCACCCCTTGACAATATTCAGGTCAGTTTGTTGGGTATTTGGTTAAATCTGTAGCATGTCTGTGGAACTACTGTAAAATATTTCTGATAATAATGTCGTTATACATTATTAAGCATATCTGTTGTGGTATCTTTCTGTCTCTCTAATATCTAAGTTGGGCTGCAGCCGGTTTCTGAGATGGTTCACCCGCCGCTTATGAAATAAGGCAGCCCGACCGCTCCCGCATCTCATGGGCTGTTAATTTTAACGGCCACATTTATCATTTAAACAACATCAATTTTCCCAACTAAACATTAGCACAACAAATTTTGTCAGAAATTTATCTTTTATAAATTCGAAATGCCATTCTTTTTAATACAAATTTAATGTCTCTAAAGAGGCTAATGTATGTTTATTCAGTAGAAGCGGTTTCATTGCGGGTTTAAAGATAAAAAGCTCTCTCACATTAAATCTTTTAAAATTCCCTCTAGCGCCGCATAATTCATATCTCATAGTTTGCACAGTAAACATTGGACGCGGAAATTATACAATGGGAAATCTCGGAAAAGGATATTGTGGACCTCGAGTAACAGTTGAAACTATTTGTCAGGGGACAAGATCGACATAGACGAGTAAATCAATTCTCAGAAAAACTGCGAGCGCTTTTAGTTATAAAGACAATGTAATTATGTGCTATAAGAACTGAGTAGCGACGTAATTACTTCTCTAACCATTGTGCATAGTTTGAATTAATTTGCTTTTTTAGCTTCAATGTAAGTACAGTTTAAACATTTCAAGCCGTACCTATTACCGCTGCAGACTGCTTTTGTTCTTAGCAGTTAAATAACTTGAAAGGAACGCATTGTTCGACTCAAAGCGAGTTTAAAACCTAAAAAATGTATACAAATACAGGCGGAGATGAAACAACGGAAAGAAAAGCTTTTACCGACTTGATTGTTTGTAAAGTCGATAGACGGTTTCACGATCGTGTCAGATATATGAATTCACTTTAATCTATTTTGTGAGAAATGTTTTTAACATTATTGTTGGCTCATACAGCCAGAAATCTGCCACCAGGTTTAATATAATACAGTTTCAAAGCCTATGTTTCAAACATCAAATAACTTGGGAATGATCCTTCTTGAATAACATTAAGTAATCTTTTACAAGCGACCAAACCCCCAGTTTGTAAAAGATTAAGTATTACAGACCCGAGGCCGCTCAGTCTCCTCGAAAGCCCGACACCAGGCTAACATAATTAACATTCCGAACCGACGGCATAACTTTGCGAAGTCGTTCATGCGTTGCTAACAAAACCGATTTTTCCCAATTAAAACAAAGCTTTGATTCAAATACTCGGCAACTAATCTAATAGAAACAACGAAATAATCCACTCCATTACAAAAGGAAAGCTATTGTCTCGACGAGCATCGAATCAAAGTGGCTTAATGTCTTATACATAAATAACGAGAGCCTCGCTACAAGATGATTTGTATTGAATGCTTAATACTCTTGAAGGACAAATAAAATAGAGGTAATCTACTAGAAGTGATAAATAAACGATTAAAATACTTTCGAAACGGAACATTTACCAACATAATGGAAATATACAAAACTTATTACGTATCGTGATATGACATGGGACCGGCCTCTCTATTTTTTTACAATTGTAAGTAGCGGACGGGCAAATGTGCCCTTCGGTCGATGGTGGTCACCACGACCCATAGACTTTGTCGTTGTAAGAAATATTAATAATTCCATACATCGTCCATGTGCCACCAACCTTATTAGCTCTGATGTTATGTGCATGTACTTGACACTGACACTGGCTCACTTACCCTTCAGTATAGTTAATCGACGGTAAAATGTGATGCCCGAAGTCCTCGCACCAAATATGAAACGGATAATTATGTAACAAGTATTGGATTTTTAAGTTTTCAAGGAAATCTTTCAAGTAGTTTTACGATAAATGAAACAAACTTAGATTTTCTAGTCTGTATATGACTGGCACATTTTTTTTCAATACTAACATTTCTTCCAGTCGGACACTGACATGGAACTAACGGAAGAAGATAAAAGAGCATGGTCAAGTCTCCACGGTGGCGGCGGATGGGGTAAACGTGGCTGGCAAGACATGAGCTCTGCCTGGGGCAAACGTGGGTGGCAAGATCTGAATTCTGCTTGGGGTAAGCGCGGCTGGCAGGACCTTAACTCAGCATGGGGCAAACGCGGCTGGCAAGACTTGAATTCGGCCTGGGGAAAGAGAGGTTGGCAAGATTTAAATACCGCGTGGGGCAAACGCGCATGGAGGGATTTATACCAGACTCCATGGGGCAAGAGAGGCTGGCAAGACCTTAACTCTGCTTGGGGCAAGCGTGGTTGGCAAGACATGAGCTCTGCGTGGGGCAAACGTGGCTGGCAAGACATGAGCTCCGCTTGGGGCAAACGTGCACCTGTATGTATTAATCATATTTTAGCTGAGAAATTAATTTGTACTTAAATAAAAGTAAAACAAATACATCTATGCTTAGGAGAAATGGTCTAACTTCCACGGTTCTTGGGGCAAGCGATCCGGACCCGAGCCTGACTACGAAGACTACGAAATCGCCTACGAACATCTCATCCCTGTTCAACAGGTAAGTGCTCTAGTGCTCTACACACATAGTTTTTTCATATAAATCATTTGTAGCACTCAGCTGTTCTAGCTGTCTTGTTCAAATTGTTTGAATTAAATTTAAAAATAATATATTAGTGCATTCAACTAAATAATTTATTACTTACTTTCTAACATATCGGCCGTCATTGTCGGTATTAATGCATAATTACTCGACGGTAACAACACAGATACTTTTATGTCAGTGGCCGTCATCCGATTAAGATGATCACAAAGGTCACAGATACAAGTTAAAATGACATGATTTTACAATGAATCGAACTCATTAGTTTTCTGGAAAAGGTGAATTGAACACAAATGGGAGGCGAGCGACAAACAACCGACTAATTTAATTCTGAATTTCCTCCTACTGCTTGGAAGTTGGCTTTCCTTACCTTAACATAAATTTTGGAGTTTATTCCAATATAATGCTACTTTGCGCGTTGGTGCGGAATATTTCTTCCTCCACAAGCAGATGTTTTTAATATCCTTTATTTATAATTCTAGAGTATAATTTGACATAAAAACTTTTAAACCTTTGACTAAGGCTAAGAGGCATATGTTCCATCCTCAGTGAATACGCTGCCACCTTCATTCCAAGATTATTTTAAAAAATCCTATACTATGTAGTGAATTATCAGTAACACCATCTAAACTATGCATATTTATAATGTCCAATTATTACGAAACCATTCTTGGCTCGAAACAAACAAGTAATTTTAAATAAATAACATAAATATTGTTCATTATTGTGCGATTTTATTCGTATATTATTGTGGACTGTAAAGGTTTACCAGAGTTGCTATACAGGGGTAGTTGGAAGGTGAATTATTACACGAAACATATTGGATCGGCGCTGATCACAGTCGCCATAATTCTCCGGTCGAGATTAATTGCTGTACTGGCATTCTACGACCCACACGGTCGCAATACTTTCCCATCTACACCTACAGAAAATATCGTATTAAAAAATCTAAAGTGTAATAAATTAAAGAATCAATTAATACATTTCGCTTTTATTAATTTTACTTAATTTGTATACAATTCCGCGTTTAATTTATTATTAAATCGAAATATTATTTGTTAAAGGAGTATCTTTTAAGACTACTTTTGAATTGTCACGTTATAGGAATTGAATGAAGTCTATCGAAATTGTATTGTAGAATATAACTTAACTCTACAGTAACTACGCTTTTTCTCGAAATAAATGCATTTATTTTTCCTGTATGTAAATCAACGAAATTGAAATTTATTTTTTATTAGCTACATATTACTCATTGTCTATAAATGTTTTCAGACGCAAGATTTAGATTTATTAATAGGCTAGTTATTTTATATATAATATTAGTAAAATGTAATAATTTGTGTTCAGGTGGAAGCCGATCGCCTAGCTATGGACGCTCCTGAAAAGAAAGCATGGTCATCGCTGCACGGCGCCTGGGGCAAGCGACCCATGAAGCAAGCGCAATACAACAGCGGTAATACTTTGTAGCTTTGCTGATTAATACATATCTTTACACATTACAGATATCGGTCGAGCTATTGACATTAGTAACGAAAATAGTAAGTAGCTATTTCTAATGCAGAGTGTGAATAATATTACTATTAAAACATAACTTATCAACGACATTGAATGCAAAATATTATATAATACTGAATATAGGTAAGCCGAATTGAGCCCTTTTTCGGCGTTAATAAAATCTGACCTGAAGTTTATAGATACTGACGTCAACTCAAACAAGTTTCCGAGGTGAATAGCAACGAAATCCATGCGAAACTCGCGGCGCGTAAGCCAGACACTAATATAGCCGTCATGAAGCATTTCATTTCTACTTTTGAACGTCAGATGCGAGTAGTCACTGTTTGGAGAGAAACGCAATACTGCCGTGTCAAGTGTGACAAGCGCAGTATCACTTTTTTCATGACCCATTTTCATTTAAAAAAGGTATTTAAAGCGAGCAATTCATTCACTTGAAGCTTTTGAACTATAATTAATAGTTAGGTAAGGTAAGGTTAGTATATAATAGAAAGTTAACTATAATTAATATAATCAGCGATAGATATCGATCATAATACTAAGCTTGCATTATTACAATTCTTACGTACTTACAATTATATTTGTTAGTATATAATATTCGTGTCAAACATGAATTTCATATTTTAAATTTAACAAATCTTTCTCTTAAACGTCTAACTTGCCTTTTATTATTGTTCGCATTATTTTTTTGTATTAAGTATTAAAAAAATAAATGAACCGCACAATACAAAATAAAATGAATTATGATAAATAGATGAAACTAAATAGTAACCTCATTATTCCAAATTTAATTAAATTGATTTTTAATACGTGATTACTATTCTACGTCATTGTAGTTCACATAGAAAGCTAGACCGTACTGTATAACATTTAAATGTGAGAATAAAACAATGGCGAAATACATTGATTACAGTATTTTATTGTTACCGAAGGAGACAATCACGTCGACTGCACTGATTGATGTGATCACGTCGAACAGGTTGATTCACAATCGCGGCCGGTCCCTACACACCAATTACCATTTCTACGATCGCCTTGCCGTCGTTGATCCGGAACAATAATGATGCCGATTAATATTATTTATTACGCGTCTAAATCGAAAAGTTAAAATATAACCGCTATAGAACTACGCATAGCATCGTTATTCTGACGCCTTCGTGTATACTCTTTAACTGGAAGTATTAATTGTAAATTATTGTAATATTACGACAAATTATGGTTTGTCGTAATATTACAATAATTTTATTAATTATTATTAATTTCCTAATAAACAAAAATTCATATAATTAAATCGATATTCGTTTTCACAAGTTCTATTAATTTATTTCTGTTTTGTGATTTGTTACATGAGTAGAGACGTTACTCTAATCTGCTTTTTCTAATATAAAAAGAGGATATTGAAAATTATTATTAATATTTTCTTATAAAGTTATATAAAATGTCTTGGACTGAGGCGACACTTAGGTCTTAATTTTAACTTGATACGAGACGCAGCTTCTGATCATAAATAACTTTGAGAGAGACGCATACAATATGATTTAGTAGCGTTAATTATTATTTCTGATAAATACAAATTCTAAGAGCATGTCGAAGTACTTAAATACCTTGACAATCTCTAGTTGATAGAATTAAATACGTATTATTTGCCACAGATAAAAAAAGAGACATTCATCAGCTGGAATATTTTGTTGAAATTATTATACAATTCATTAAATAAGTAATTTTAGTGCTAAAATTATTTAAGATAATAAAATACTTTTGTCATTAATATAAATGACAGACCCGTAGCGCGAGCGAACTGTCGTTAAAGTTTAACTCTTCTTACTTTTAATGCTGGTGTGGTTTTTATCATTATCACAAATGTTGTTGAAAATATTTGCAGGTGATTTATATATTTTTTAAAAATTAATAGTCCATAGCTGCCTACCGAACTAATGGAATCAATATAGTGGTCCATCATATCTGTAACACTTCAATCAATATGGTACTTGGACAAATGGTTCATTATACAAATTAAATAAAAATTGTGAATTGAAGCAAATCCTATAAAACATTATACGAAGAATTCCAATGCTAAGGGACTTGCAAAAGGCATAAAACATTTAACGGTTAAAAAAATACTTGATTAATTTTTCGGCGACGATTTGGACTTATTTGAATCTCATTATTTTACAAATCGGGATTGATCTTTTGAAATGAATCTTTTTGAATGGCGCCACTCGCTGTCTGTCGCGCGCTCTCGACTCTCAAAAGCCTTTTAAAAGTATTCACAGTTATTGCCTTTTAATTACATTTCAATATTAAATCACACTTTTTATGTTATTGTAGTTATTAATAAGTAGAATCTTAGAAAAGTACTCTCGTCTGGTAGCTACACATAAAGTTTTCAAATACGACTTCAATACTTATATCGAAGAGGTATTCAATATATGTATTGTGCACAGAGCACGACAAATTACGACAAAAAATTATATAAATCTAAATTATATTAGTACAAAACTGTTATCATTGGGTCTCAGATCAAGTGTCATCACTTTGGCGACAATTTTATTATTCAAGCTGAAATAAAGAATTTCCAGTTATATAGTAGTTCGTTGAGGTGTATTGAGTGTGAAGTAACACGGAAGCACAACCAACAGGAGCGTATTACTGGAAGAGGGAGCCCGGCTGGACGAACTTAAGAGGCATGTGGGGCAAGCGGTCTCCGGCGAGCGACCTGCCCCTAGACGACGAACACGGTAACACGCGCCGCTTCCACTGCACAGCGCTGTGTCGCACCTTCTCTTACGCATATAACTCCTTCCTTAGTAGAGCTGTCTATGTAGAATTTATGTCTAGTTACTTCTCTTTCGCTCTCTTCAGTAGATGTCTGTTTGATGTTAGAAGCAGGAAGCAATGCACCAGTCTCCACTGATATCTCTCCGGCACTAACCTTTCACCTCACTCTAGCATCCTTACACTGCAGCACTTTTTACTCTTCCATCTTCATCTTTCCACTGTCTGAGGGGTTTACGTTTATGAATTTTATATTCTTTTTGTAAATATTGTCGTTATTTTTAATATTTCTAAAATTTATGATTTCCGATGTACTTACCTATATGTGAAATACATAAGGGAAGGCGATGTATAGTAGGCACTAAGTAAATAGATAAATGCAATGCAATGTCTTATTGTCGCACCCAGTACATTTTGTGTCTTCTAGTTGTAGTTGTAAATGTCAAGTAGACTCGGTGGTGGTCGTTAAGTGCCACCCATCTCTTATTCTACCTCTTAACAGCACTTCTTAGCACTTCTTCTTAGTAATGTTAAGTGCTGGTTTGAATAATTAGCGATCCAGCATAATAACAGGCGCAAGGACATAACTTCTTCGATTTAGACTAACTTCCCGAGGACGTAAGGAATGATTAACGTTCTTTGACGATGTATGGGATGGTGAGCATTTCGTGCAGCGCCAATGTCTATGGATACTGGTGACCTTTCACCAATCCGTCCGCTTACGTGTTGTTTTTTTAATGTTTGACTGTTTTTGAAATACCTTATATATCAATGAATTGTGAAATATATAATACTATTGTCGAACGGTTGCGAGTATTTATTTCATTGTCCATCCGTCATCTCTTGATCATGCAGGGCGTGCACGTGTGTGACTTGAAGATGTAACATCGAATTATTAAATTTAATATATTGTAACAAGTACTGAACAAGAAGGAAATACTAATTTATATTAATACAATTTAATTCAGAGACAATGATTTCGACCGATGCTCGGACACTCAGAATTTCATTCAAATTTATCTGCTCTATATTTCCAATTAAGAAATGGTAGAAATAATTTAAATCACAAACAAATAAATTATCAAATCATCAGTAAAGTGACTAATATAAATACGAGTACATATGTAATCCGAAACTAAAGGCACAATTGACTTGAAATTTAGCATAGCTATTCCTTTCACAACGGAGACGATCACGAAGAAAGGATTGGATTGGATGAAATTTCATCTTGAGAGGGCTGGGCTAACTTTGTATGAATTTTACTCGTACAAAGTATTAATATTTATAAGCTCACAAAAGTCGAACTTATAATTTTCCAAGCAAATTAAGTTATCATCTATATTACTAGTGATTTCAAGTTATCCGAACATACAATGATCATAAGAGCAGTCATTGAAGCGTTACGAAAGCAAAGTCAAGTGATAAGGAAACAGTTTTATAGATATTAGGTCGCATAGCGTACCCCAAAGTGACCGGCGGCCCCGCGACGTAAGGGCGAGCACATACTGCGCACACTCAGATGTAACATATCAAGATGTTATATATATATAATAATAAAATATTTATGGTTTAGTGTACGAGGTAAATACGACAGTTATATTAATCATATGTAGCTCATCTGGTTTCGAAGGCAGACAATATTTTACGAATGTGAAACATTGTAAATAGCTTATTTATTTCAATACGTTGTATTTGCTTAAATGTCAAAATTGCTTCGGTATTTAACTCTACAAAATATTGCGAAACACGTTTCCATCGGACCTAACTTAATATTACTCCGAAAAGCTAAAAAGGTTGGATCGGAAAAGCGAAATGACGAGCATGAGTAATTTTTTAAGAAAATAAATACGCGAATGACGCGCCCGAACCCTTCGAGTGGATTAAACAAACACCTGCGACACGGAGACCGTATCTTGGGATAAAAACGTATTCGATATTACCAAAAACTCGCAGATTTTAATCCAAGTTCCGTCAAAGTTTTACAAAACGAGGAATTAAACCGAATTAATAACGCAGTGTACATTCGATACACCTTTTTGCAAAATTAAATTAATCATTTTAACAAACTAAAAGCAGAGTGTTATTATTATGTATAGTATAAATATGACATCATTTATATTATATAATATATAATGTAAAACGTATTACTTTCAATGTATTCAGATTTAATTAACTAACTTTTCAATAACCGAATAACTCAAAAAGTTAATTAAAATGTATAAAATCGTAATTTTTCATATAAAAAGTAAATGTCAACCGTAAAATGTATGTGATGTTTGCTAATCTCATTATAAACCAATTCGAAAGGGTTAAATGATTTATCTCGTATGAAAACCAAGTGAATTAACACAATAAAAGTTAATTGTAGAGAAACGGAAGCGTTTATTTGTCCCTCAAGTGGACAGGCGGCGGCCGCGGCGCGCACTGCGCTCTGTGAGAGTCTATTTGCATATGACGTTAATTATGTATCCGCTTTTCCTGTGTGTAATTGCCCTTATTCCGTGGATTTATGAGCGGTGCTTGTGGTTTCTAAGCACAGCATGCGATCTCTTCGTATCGAAGTCACTGTTGTTAGCAAAGTTAAATGATTTTTAATATTTTAGGCACCGTGTGGCCGGTGACCCGTGACAGGTGACCCGCATGTATCAGAAACTATCATCTAAATATACTTTCAAATCGTCATTTCACAAGATTAACTTATAAGTCCTCACGAGGTCGCATCATCCATGCAATAATACCGGACCTACCTAACACTTCAATAGTTCGTTGACGCATGTGAACAAATACCTCTAATGAGACACCATGATCAATCAGATCAATTGAGGGATTCCCTCGCCTTCCAAATTACAGCTGGTTACAGTAAGTCATGTATTATAGCTCCCCCCTCCCTACTAAGGACCATCGTCCGAACCCGTATGATTAATCCTTTAATATTTTCACATTTCAGAATGTTCATAATGAAAAGCGGCTTATGAAATTAAAACCGAACCCTTCCGATGTCTATCAAACGTAATCGTTTAACTCTTTAATTTTTCGAAAAACATGTTTGATGAATGAGATAAAAGTTAAAAAAACTGGAACTACTGAGTTCCTCGCCTTTATACATAGCATTATATACCATATAATTTAATATGTAGCATTAGTTATATGTATATATTAACACATTTTAAGGCTTTAAATGTGAAACTACTAACAGATAAGATTTATTAAACCATTATATTCAGTCCGTAAGTAAATCTGGGAAGTTGATTCGAACTTGCAATTTTCCTGCTAATTTAAACTTTTATATGTAACTCGAGTGAAGTACAATCAGGAAGTGGTCATCGGAACTCTTCAATGGTGAGGAGCTCATTTGGTACCCTACATTAGTGTTAATAATATGTAAGGCAGTTTATTATGACATTATTATGATTTATAATAATGTCATAATAAACTGCCTTACATATTTTATGAAGTAACACATATATTGCTAAACCACGCCGACTATCTATAAATTAAACTAACTGTTGTAAAGTAATTGTACTGTAAATATAATCACCGATGCGAGCGCTAACTTGATATTGTAATTTCCAGACGGAGCCACCGGGGACGAGGCCTAGACCACTGGCAGCTCTAACACAAACGAGATTATATTAAAGTCTTATCAAAACTACGATGTATAATGTCCTTGAATGAATAATTGTCTATGTTTCGTCACTATCGCGTACTCTTTCTACATCCGAGCACGACGCAGTGCGGAGTTGGTTTACTTTGGCGGTAGCAGTTCCTAGTTGTTTTGTTTATAACATCATCGATTCAACAAAGTCTTCAATACGAATCGTACAAATATAGCTCTTACTAATTGTCACCTTCTAGATTATTACATTAACATATTAAGTGTGATTCTGAGTTACTTCAAATGGAACGGACTCATAAATTGCCAGCTCTTTCACACTCTGAATGTCAGAAGGAGTTAGCGTTGTTCCAGTTCTATATGAAGTAATTTATATGTTTTTAAATAAGATATTTATTTTTACGTTATCTGTATACGTAGTGTATAAGATAATATAACGAGGGATGGTGTAACTATGTATGTAATAGTTAGTTGAATTAATTACAGTAGCTATGTATGAATAATTGTATTTTATTAGTAAAGTTGATGTACATTGATGGGCTTCGTTCGGTGTTGACGTTTGTCCAATATAAGTTTATTCGAAGCTGAATGAAGTTTCATTTATCAACCTTATTTACCTAAAGAGACAATTAGTTTAATTAAAGTAAAGATAGATTTGAAATAGGATTATTATCGTCCCAGAGCAAGTAAAGTTGGTTGGTAAGCTAAATTGTGTTGTCACCAGAAGCAAAAGTATGTGCAATTTTCAGCTGAATCAATTAGGTGGAACTAAAATAAAATTAAGTTGCAAGGTTTAAATCACACTAACAAGTGAGCTTGAATAAAGGCATAAACACAAAGCAAAACATTTATTTAGATTGCAAACATCTTTCTAACTTTTTTTAACAAAATAAGCAACTCACCTATATCACTTTAATTGAATTTAAAAAAAAAATCACAAATACAATTACCAAAACACCGCGAATGGTCAGTAACTTTAACATACATTGAATTTTCATATAAAAAACAGATATGATTAAGTCAAAATTAAATATTTTCGTTTTAATTAAACTAGAAACAACAGTGACGGGAATAAAACAACAGTCTATGTTCCACGGAAATAGCTCTGAACTTTATCACGCAGGCAAAGCCGTCAGCCTCATGTAAAGATAAAATTTGATGCCTATTAGAGAACGAAACTCAACTCATGGTTGAAAAAAAATATAACTTTTTATAAGTGACTTCGCGATGATTTCTTTAAAAGCTGAAAATAACATGAATCATAAAGAAATCAACGTGTGATCTTAAGTTAAGCCTCACGATTCTTTGAACTTCTATCACAATTCAATCGCCTTGAAACTATAGTTTCTAAACCTAGTATACTGTCTTCGTCTGAAACTGGGTGCTTATGCCAAGAACGGTATTATAGAATATTTGTCTCCTTGATAATATTGAAGGTTTTTATATCATTAGACTCGTACAGACGCATTTCAATTGTTATGTGATTAGGGCAAATAAACACACGAGCAATAAAACAGAAATAAACTCGTTTTCCTCTAGTATCATACAAGTTATTTGTTATAAATCAGCTATTTACATAAAACGTATTGATAAAACGTAAACACGTTCAAGTGCTGTTTATTTTACAATATACAGATTAAAAGCAACGAACGCAAACAAATCGCTGGTCATATTTGGCCAACAAACCGACTAACTCCCATCCAATTTCCCAAACGGATCCGAGTGTTACCATCGCGGTGGACAATTTATAGAAATGTTATTAACATTCAAAAGTCTTCAAATTAAAGCATTTTTTTATCTTAATTAAATACTACAGTTTAAGATTATAAAAAACATTAAACTCTATAAATTTTCATGATATGATAAATTTTTATTACAAATTTTCAGTCATAATGCTCTCTATATATCTCCCGATCTCATTGCAGTGAAATGTTGACATAAAAGCTTTCAGCAGATGGTGCTACGCTTGGGCGTAGCACCATCTTTGGCTGTGTCTGACATCCGCCTCTTCTTAAGCCTTCGAATACCGTGCTTGTCTGGTCCTTTACACAAACCATGTCCATTTTTTGGAGACTAACTAATAATGTCATAACCATATCTAAGCAAAAAATAAGACTTCAATTTAGATTAAATGAATTTTCCGACTTAATATTTTATAATAACAATAAAAGAAAATGAATTCAATAATCATTTTTAAATTCCCAGTATTTATAATTTCATAAATTCGCGGGGCTCTAATTTTATGGTCACACTAGCAAACGCGTCGATATAACGAAATAGAACCGTCCAACCATAGCACGCAATCTCGCTGATTGTGTACATTGTGTATTGTTTGAACATTTACATGTATATGCACATGTACGTGGCATACTGTATACTCTGACGTCACACCGTATGTGACTTTAAACACTTGCAATCGAATAAGAAAATTTAGCAAAGAGGTGAAAACTCTAACATATACTTTTAATAACTATTATACAAACATTTTGTATCTTTGTTTTAAACATAATCCTGCAAGAGGATTAACCCCCACAATAAAAAAAGAGGAGGCTCTACTTTTGGCACGTTCTCTTGTATGTTCACCGATTACTCGAAAACGACTAGACCGATTTGGATATTTTAACCTTTTTTTTTTCGAACTAGATCCACAGCTGGGGCCTATATTTTTGTTTACCTTTACCATTTAGTATGGAAATTTGAAAATTAAATTTGGATTATACTATGTTTACGACTTTATCAATGGTAACCTATTTCAATAACAATTAACCCGATTTTTTTCCCGATTCGTGTCGAGATCCTCTCGATCATAATCATTATTTATAATTAGTAATAAGAGAATAAAGTAAACAGTATATTATAAAGTATTTGTACGTGACTGGGAAATGAAAAAAGTTTGATTTATCGTTAATATTATTTTGATCCGTCTCGTTGTTCTTTGGTGTCAATTTTCGTTAAAAATGTTATTGGCCTATTTATATTTTATTCTATAACGTCAGGAAGAATTGACTTTGTCAAACTTTTTAGATTCGAGGGGGGGGGGCATCGCAGACCGCATCTGGAGTTGTAAACCATCGCAATGGGATAAATACTCCGCAAAGGGCTGCGAGGTTTTTCTGCAAGCACTTAAAAGTAACTAATTAAGGACAAAACGCTTTGTTTTGTATGCAATGACCACAATTTCCATACTATAAAACTTCGTAAGCCGGCAGACGGGAGGAACTATCTGAAGAGCGATCGGTATTAATTATTCTGAGGTTCGATGAAAAAGGAGGCAACTTGAGGAATCCACTAATTAGTTTTACTCGGAGCAAGTTTAGTTGACAGTGTCGCCGCGCGCGAACTCGTTGAAGACAACACGCCTGCTCCAGCACAATCTGTAGCCATCGGCTAATAAAATAACCTTTTTATTACTATAACAAAAGGGGAAATCATGTTAAGTAAAATTGTTTTGCCATGGGACTATGACTCAGCTCATTTCTATAGACGATAAATGATAATTCAATTTAATTACTTATGCAACTTGAGTGTCGGAAAAATACAGATTTTTTTCAGTAGGATTATATATTTACACCGGTTGTAACACCAGCACTGCGAGGAACATAACGTCACTGCTGACAGAGTACAATCTGTATATCTTTGTGATTCTAAGTACAATGGCTCACTCAAATTTCAAAACCCGGTGTTAACAAAAGAAGCGTAGTACCAGGCAGACATACACAAGGACTAAGTAAAATAAAATAGAAGAAAAGTTCATCTCCATATAACCGACAACTTTAACCGACAGTTAGCATTAAAAATATATTTATTAGTGCACTCGTACGTAGTGACTTCCTTCGCTCTCTGAGAGCCCTTGAAGGTCAGCGTCGGTCGTTGGCTAAGTGTAAATGTTTCAGTGTCAAAGATTCAGTTCAATAACATCTTATGACACAAAGTTGGCGGACGGGACCAGTTTCCGGAGTGGGCCAAACGATTTTAGTATTATTCTATAGACTTATTTGTAATTATTTATTTGTTTAGAGAATTAAAAGACGTGACAATGAAAGACTATGTAATATATGACTATAATGTTGTCTTAGATTTTCGCGATTATTACACATTGAAATAAAACTAGTTTTTAACGGATTTAATCGCGTGTATTAATTATTTTAGCATCCCGACGTTTCGAGCACTTTGCAGTCTGCCCGTGACCACGAACACTGCAAAGTGCTCGAAACGTCGGGATGTTAAAATAATTAATATACGCGATTAAATCCGTTAAAAACTAGTTTTATTTCAAAATATATGATAATGTTAGCAATTTAAAAAAATAAGTACGTAGTTACTTAAAATTTGATACTATACTTTATATCGGGGTTCGAACAAATCCGATTTTTATAATAAATATCAAAAATCCGATATATATCTGATATATATCCAGGCTAAGAAAACGAAGCGAATTTCATTCTGTAAACACTTAAAAATGTGAAAGGATTTTGTAAAATAATACAAGTGTCGTAATACCACATTTTTATTAAAAAAAAGTAACAAAGGAATTAGTGTCTATCTATTTGGAAAAGAAACTTTTAATGAACACTTAAAAAACAAGTACTTTTTATTATTATAATAATCTTCATTTGTTTGTGAAATAAATCAACTAATTTTATTTTAATATTAATTTGTAATCGACTAATCATATAAAGTAATCATTCAGAGTCAGACCTTAAGCATAGATCTATGAGTGTTGTTCAGAAGATAGGAAAAAATAAATTGATATATATCGTGCTATATATCATGATATATATCAGCGAACCCTGCTTTGTATACTTATATTCTCTCTTGGGCCTTGTGCAAGCATGTCCGGGTCGGTACCACCCACGATTACGAGAATTTAAGACCTCTTTGTATACCACATTGGTGGTATTTCACCCCTTAGGTGGAATATCCAGAAACGCTTAGTATCCCAAAAAATTAAAGTTCATGTTTATAACTTAAAAAATGATGGAATAACATACAAACTTTCAATCCCTATTTCACCCCGTTAGGGGTAGAATTTCCAAAATTCCTTACCTAGTGTGTGTCTACTCAATAAAACGATCTACTCACCAAATTTCATGGCTCCAACTATAATAGTTTACGCTCTGCGATGATGAATCAGTCAGTCAGGACATTTTATTTTACAAGTAGAGATAATTTATTGATAAATTGGTTCCTCCCAGTATTATCCGATACTTATCCTCTCTTGTGGACTAAACTTCTACCAGTATTGTACTTGCAAACTATTGTTTACAACCCGTGTGGGTGCGGCAGATCCAAAATCCAAATAAATAGTATTATCATATAAAAATTAACACATTCTGTAGTAGATACACTACTCCTAACTACTAAACTTTAAGCTGCTTCGTTGGTCTACTTCAAAGCTAAGACGCAAGCGAGTAGCAAGTCTAAGACGAGAAATTTATAAACTTAAATGTCTGTATTGCGTTCGTACGGTCATAACGATACATAGATTTATTTAATTTGTTATACTAGCACTACGTACGCCCAATGTACGTATGTACGTATAGGTCTAATTTTATTACACACATAGCAGAAACAAATAATTTAGCCCATCAAAAAAACATACCAAAAAATATAAGATTTTAAATTAACATGGTTATTTTTATTACTAACAGTATTTAAAACGGGATATTTACCATGTTTTTTATTTTTATTTTGTGGAGCTCGATATTTCGACATTATCTCGTGAACAAGACATACGAAGATAATGTCGAAATATCGAGCTCCACCAAATAAAAATAAAAAACATGGTAAATATCCCGTTTTAAATACTGTTAGTAATACCAAAAAATATGTATATCAATGACAATCCCGTAGACGTCACCGGACAAATACACTAGTTCAACAGTTTCGCGACACATTTGCCAAATGTAAGTAACAAGAAAGCGCTCTCCGTTCTATGCTACTCTCCGCACGCCAATGTACCGACAATATGTACTTCCGCGAAAGTAACGACCGCGCTGATGCTCAGCGAAGTGTCGTTGATATAGAATTCAAAAAAACCTTACGGAAAGTAATACAGAAACAAGTAAAATGCAATTTTGTATACGTTTAATTCCCAGTACCTTGATCTCGTTCATATTTATTAAGTTAAGTCGAAAAACACATGAACAAACACGGTATGAAATATTATTCTATGGACCTATTTGAAGACTATGTAACATTTTATCGTGAATATTATTAAAACGTCTGGTTTGCTGCGCCTGGACGCCCTTGAGTTTTGATATAAACAGAGAACAGCTCAAATGACGCTATAATAATGCCAAATAGGGCAATACTTTAGTCCTTAACTGTCGACAGCGTAAGCGACTTCACGTTTCGTCCGTTTCTATAAAGGCTTGGTTGCCCGTGTGTATCGGTTATCCGTTTTTAGGACCTCAGACAATTCTCAATGTTAATTATTTAGATGAATTCATTTCGAAGGGAGCAAATGAAGGCTTAAACTGAGTCGCGGCAGTATTTAAATTGCTAAACACTGCCGCCCTAAGCCCGGGCTTGTTAGAATCAGGGCACAAATAAATGTATTATGAAAGACATTAAGGTAATTTATATTTCGAGAATTGTGTTACTGGGATTGTTATAATTTATTGGAAGTTGAGACAGAAGGGATCGTACCGGAGCAGATAAATGCTTCGCTCGATAACGTCTACTTCGATCGTTTCATATTATTTTTTATATATATTTTTCTTTAAACATTTGATCTTCAGTTAGCTTTTTGGAATGCATTGTTTTATTTAAAATTTCATTTTCATTTCCATTTGATACGTTATGTTAGTGGAAACTTGTGTCATCCGGAAACCGGAAGATGTTTTAAGGATCGTGAGTGTATAGTCTCGGTCATCTTTGAATTTAATGCTATGCATCTTAATCCTACACATCGTCATCATGATCATAATTGTAAATAATAATCCACGAAATATAGACAACAAGATATCCATACAATATTTACCTCGACTTTCTGAAACTTCGGTCAGAGTCAACTAATGAAGCCGAACGCTCATTGATTTGTGACGGCCAAATACCGCACATAAATTGTCAACAGCTCCGTTCATACAAAATATAAAGTTGTTTTTTTATGATTACTTTCTTCATCTTCACGTGACCATCCCGTTACATCAATTTAATCATTATTTATTAAATAAAAGAGGTCAAGCGAGCACAAAGGCAGACAGAATTAGTATATATTTGAGCACAATTCATAACATACCTAATGTCACATAGTAAACCTAAGGTTTAAATCGATCTGAATTAATACTCTGTGCAAAAATTTGTTTAGTATTAATGTAGCACGCTTAGCCAACATTCATTATACATTCGGAATAAATTATACGAACAAAATATTTCTGAGACTTCGTGGCGAGGCCGCACGGAGTCGGACATTGTCACCGGGATTTGGATTTATAATTTAATCAAAATATTCACAACTTACGTTCAAATCTGTGTTTTGAAAATCATACAAACAATTTTGAGAAGTAAGTTTGGTTTGTAGACTTTCACGCGTGTTTGAATGTTAACTAAATTACTTTAGCTCGATTTATCAGAAGCTCTATAACAACTTGAAATCAACACTTAAGTTTAAGGCCGTTGCCGGCTTGATATCGTTTTATCATATCGCGGGAGCAATACGCCTTTTAAGCTATAATATCTCTAAATTGCAGTCAAGAAGACATTTGTTTTGAGAACTTCAAATATAACGAAGTGCCGTTTTAAAGCGGTAGAAACCAATAAAAAATCAGAGAATAAAATTTAATTAATTGCCATAAAAATACTAACTAAGAAACAATCTAATTACGAAACTGTAACTTGTTTAAGACGAGAATTCATTTCGTTTATTTGAATAGCACAAATGCAATATATTTCCCTGCATAGTCCATTTAACTTATTATTTAATTTCAAGTTATCCTTTAAAAAAATTTATTGTATCGACATTGAAGTTAAAAGTATTGCAAGCTTGTTCGTATTTCTTTCTCAAAGTTGAACAAGAAATTTAAGTTTCAAAAGAAATGATCCAACAAGTTCAAAGTGAAATTGTATTATTCGCATGAAAAATAAACACGCGACGATCTGACATGCGACAAGTTCGAGTGCAAGCGGAAGTGCGACCGCAGCGCGGCCGGTGACGCGGCCGGTACCTGCGAGTGTGCAGCTTTCAGACTTTAAAATATTTGCAGTTACTTTACTGAGTAGGTACGCAATGCTACTATTTTTTATCATACAAGCCTGACGCAAAAGTCTAACTGCACACCCACCTTTGTCTCGAAAAGGATGTAAACCCGTCGGTTTTGCATTTAAGTTGATGGTGTTCCCTTTAATGGAGTCGGATTGAGGATCTACAGCTATGAGAGAGAAAATAAATTTTTTTCATCACGCTAGTTGGCTAGGTCACGTGAGCTAGTCTGAACGACCTCAAAACCAAATAAGGTAATCGTAAAAGTGATAGGTGACATTAATTTAATATCTGATTAAAACTTTACAAGGATACATTAATTAAAATAGTGTATCGACATAAGTCATATACGTAAAATATTTATTACCATTCACCAGTAAAATGCGAAGTGAGCCCCAAGTCGCTTTGACCATTTTAAGGTTACACATGACCTTTGTTTTTACCTTACCTTTGATCGGGTTAGCCATACAATATTAACCTTTAAAAAAATTACTGATATGTTTTTCAATCCACTACAATTGCGTCATACAAGTGACTACCAAGATATGTGGAATTAACGAAAAAGTAAAATATAAGCGAGTCTCCCCGAGCTCATCAAAATGTACAAAGTTCTATTAGAGATGAATACCGGGATTAAACACGTGTTCCACTCATTACTCCTTTCACAAAATATTAAATTTTTGCTGAAGCTCAGGCAAAGTACTTTTATTAAGATTGAATAGAAGATTTAATTTTGAAGAAATATAATTTAAAGGATATTATTATATGAGGAAAAGTCTCCCACCGACTGTCGTTTAGTTTAGTATCCTATTTATAGCACGTAACGTATGAAGTGAGTCCAATTAGAAAAAACGGAAAAATATATCATAGGACACTATATAATAATTTGTAAATCATATTATTGTGATAGTAGCATAAATATTAATTAAACTAGGTACAATCAAACCTGGAAGTCCTAGTCGTGTATTGTAAGTACAAGGAATACTCCTAATGGTACTTAGCGATAGGGACATCTGGGTACTGAAGCTAGATTTTATAACAAAGACATATTTAAGTTATTATAAACTCTAAGACTATTATCGCGTACCGCAATAAAAGAATGCTCTATTTTTCGTTTTCGTTTTAATCTTCCAAGTTATAATTTTATCTACTTATCGGAATGTTTCGACCGTTCACTTTAAACTTCCAACTAGTAAAGGTCAGTATTGCGTTACCAACTAATTGTTTCAAAGAGCAACCGAGAGAGAGAAATATGAAACTCGTGGAGAATGCTTTGTAGCGTGCTCGCAGATATTTTTCAGTTAAGATTTTTTCAAATAAAATTAAATAACATAAACACTTGAGTACCAGTTACGTTACGATATTTTTTAATAAAAAAATAATTAGTAATAGAATACTAGTGGGTCCCCGCGAAACTTCGCGTTTATTCAAAAGATTTTTTAGGATATATTCGAAACCTATGACAGGTTTTTTTTTTATTTCATTTCATTGTAAGCTGCAAGTCTCTCGTCTACATTTGACGCCAACATGATTAAACCTCTTTAAAATATCATTAATATCAAATAGTATACATTAGTTCAGTTAGAATAGGAATATGTCGAAAACAATTTACTTTTATGTGTTTACTTTTTTTCTTTACCCGGCCAGTAACGTAATTCCTCTCTCTAAAATTAATTCTTTGCTTAATGGAAGCATAGCCAATATTTTATATGCAGCTATCGTCCCATAATCAATATTGTTTTAGTTTCGGTCTATTATGTTATCGGTATTATTAAAAAACATGAGCGGGTAACAACCCCAAATAGAGTAGTGTGTGTCGCCTGGAGGAATGGCGGCTGTCATTGGGTTGACAGCTAACCTATTGGCTCATAATCCAGTTTAATTGTTTTAATCGTGTGTGCCTTTTGTGTAAAATTGTGGAACAATCAAATAATGAGACTTTGGACAATACGAGTGTGCCTTTTTTTATTTTTTGACAACACGCAATAAAACAAAGGATTTTAATGTAATTCCTTAATTCTTGGAAATAGATACATCACACTTTTACCAGTAAAATTAAAAGAATTAAATTAATTTCACTGTAAAGTGTTATATTTTTTTCATCCTCTCTGATACAAGCAAAGTACGACTAAGCTGGAGTCCGATAACTCTAATGTGTAAAAAACGTTAGTATCCTGCAAACGGATGGACGGGACAACAAAACACAATCATCTCTATTTCCACCACTACATTGTTTACTTTTTTGCAGCACGATACTTCAGACCTTATAACGTTTGGGTAAGAGTAATAATCGCGTACAGATAGTGACAGTTTGACAATACCGCAGGTATCGTTGGCTCCTTAAACACGGGGACTCCTTAAACATTTGCTAGATAGTTTTTTTTGTGGTAAATTTGTGTTTATAATTCCTTATTGGCAGACGATGGTTTTGTCCAGTATTGGGATATGACGGGTTGTTACTGTTACTACTACTATTACTGTTAATATAGCTTCAAATAACAGCCAGAGTGAAAGGTTTGTTAAAAATATTCTAGATGTCCGAACTAAAATTTGTTTAAAAAGAGCCTAATGCATAATTTTATGTTAATAGATATAAGTATATATAGCAGACTCACATCCATATGCTTTAATGGATACAGTTTACAATTTTAGAAAACATCTCACCTCTCCCGCGACGAATTTATTCTGGGAACAAAGACGCGTAACAAAACTCACACGCTACTCGTACTCGTATACCTATATTAGGCATTGCAACTCGAGCACGAATTCAACTGGAACACATGTATCTCGGGACTCCGAGGTGTCTTCCGAGGAGGTGTCATCGCTTGTGACGTTTCTACGTGTTTTGAAAAGCATAATTATATTTGATTTCATTGCCCGGTCTACAACTACAATTTTTGCGATTCCAGGACATATCCTATCAATCTTGATTGTACTATTTTCACTATATAGTATTTTTTCATAGATATTCAGCATTTGCTTAATTATTTTAATAAGTAATGACAATAATCATATATCAGTGATATATAGCGTTCACATATCCTTTACTGACTTATGTTGATACAAAATATAGAATCTGTAAGTACAAAGATTTGCTTTTCATCTCGAACGGACGCTTGAGGAATGTAACTTTAGGTAGTACAGCAATTTTAATGAAAACAGTGTCTGTATGTTTGTCAGATATATTTTTTATAAATAATTACTTTAAAGCTTTTATTTCCTTTTTTTATTTTTCAATTATTATGGCTTCTTACAAAACTAGTATTAAATCGAGCAAGTACAAGTGTCATATAAAAGAGAAGACGACTACCATAAATAAATAATTTTAAGATAGAGTTTAAAGAACTTATTTATCTATTAAACGACAGATTGTGAACAGAACGCATAAGTAGCTTGAAAGCGCTTAAATGTCCAAAAGAGCGTTTGCAATGGTGTAATAACCTATTAAACCAAAAAACAGTATGTTTGACCAAGAATACCATCGTCAAGAACAACAAGATTAAAACTGTGTGCAGTTTATGATAAAAAAAATTGTCCCTTTATTCTACACAATTCTTGAACTATATGTACATGGTTCGAAAGTTTTTTCCATCGTGAACTAATTTCCGCAATGTAAATCAAGTTTTTGCGGAAGCAATGTGTTTAGTTTGTTAAAGGTCTTAAAAGCTTTTTGGTCTTTAAACTTAGTTATTTTATTATTTGTGGGCCACTGGGTTTTATTATTTATAAAGGAGCTGGCTACTTTTTTTCTTTTATATTTGCGTTCCATATTTTTGTTTAGTACAAAACCATAACATATTTTTGATATGATTTTTTTTTATTTTAAACCTTTTAAAATCAGTAATCTTTTAGGTTGCTTATTGTTTCACGCATAGGAGTTTCAATTTTTTCTACAAATAATTGTTTTGTTTATGTAGTCTGTAATCTGTCCTAAGATTATGCCACCTTATGATTTATGATTGAGGCGAGGTGTAAACTCCAATGTCAACTAGTTCACAAGAACCGCTGTGCACACCCAGATGCCCAATGGATGTAGTGTACTGAATTCGTAATGTTTACGGAGGCATATACTCAACCATTAAAGTAATAAAGTATCTGCATCCATCTGCACGTGCAGTGTCATGATCTCAAAAACGAAGTTTAAGATATTTTACTTAACATAACACAGCTAGATAAAGATCTTTCCACGACTTAGGGTAAGGTAAGGGAGAAGGATCCGACACCCTGTCTATACGACGCACGAGGACTAGATTACAAGACGGCCGTCGTTATCGAATGTGGCAAAATATCAAACGAAAGAGCGAACAATGCGCTTCAGCGTTTCTTACGCACGGGTTGCAATGTCACGTCACAACGTAATAATGACGATCCTTAATGGATGACCCGATTATGGACAAACGAATACCAGCTGAGAAAGAGCGGCATCGACAGCACGAATGTTAAGGTATTATATAATACAAAATTTGTTTATACATTTTTTACGTACAGTACGTAAAAAAGTCATACGTAATACTAAATCAAAAATATTATAATTTAAAAAAAAAAGAAAGAATCCTAGCTATGCCCCTAATTAATGAAGGAATTACTAATATTCCTATGTCCTTTTAAGCTTATCACTTCTGTCGGATCGATCGACCATCGATCCTTTTTACACCGCTAGGCGGCCCTTAAGCATAAAAATATGATTTATAATATTGGCAATGACGTACGACAACGAGCTCTAGTTGGGACTAAACGTTTATAATAAAATTCAAGTTTAACTACAACGTACATCTTAAGCAATAGGTCGTTCAGTCGCGCTGTACCGAAACATCAATTCTTAGACGGTGCAGCGTCCATGGCATTAGTACTCAATACGATCAAGTATTTCTAACTAAATTGATTCAGTCGATGTTACTTACTATTACTAGATAGTGCCGGATTTCAATTATATTTGTAGCGTATTCGATACTTTAATAGTTCGTTTTTATATCTTAAGAGAGAGAATTATTAAGTTTTGTTTACTTTAAGGATTCAAAGGAAATCCAAAGGCTATATGCATGCTCCGTAATAATTATTAAGAATACCGTCGACGAAAACAGGAATAGGTGTGGATACATCCCACCACAACCCTGATATATGATCACGTTTAACAAAAAATATCTACTAAAATTAGGGGAAGAAAGATAGGTCATCAGGAAACTTGGCGCAGCTCTAGCCGGGACAACTCAGAGTAACTCAGAATTTTCAGAAGCTCAGCTTCTGCGTTATTCTAATTCAATTAATCGATCTCAACTGACCGTGAAAAACAGAAGCATCTCCAGAACAGAGATTATTCGCCGTGTGGGACGTTCGGGGAAATTAAGTTTTCTTATTAAGTGGTGCGGTTGTTTTACTTCAAGCAACTTGTCCAGTACTCAAAATCGTGGGAGAAGTAAACGAAGGTCGCTTATGAAAACTAGCGATTCCTCTTAACCCACAAGCACCATTATCGGTAAGGGAAGTATTAAATCTTTACGAAGGTTCTTAGTCGCTAAACCATACAATGTTTTGAGTTTCCGGCACTCGCATTTGGTAAGCATACCTGTAACCTTCTCTCAACGATCCACTCTTAGTAGTGACCATATCAATATAATCAATCTCTCAATAAATTCTGAGTACATTGGTAACTAAGCAAAAAATTAAAAATTAAAAAAAAAAAGAAATTGTGAGACATAAGTACTTTGATATAACTACATAATACGATGTAAACAAAATCGTGTATTTCAGTTAATTGACTTTAAACACACATTCAATTTATATCAGCATTTAATTCTCGTTGTAAGCACTCAGCGATTCGGAAAGCGAAATAGATCCTCGCGTTATTGCGAGATGAATATCACGCGTGAACGATATTGCTAAATTGAGAAAACGCTCAATAATCCTGCTCATTATTTCCCACGAACATATTCGGCTTATAATAATCAAAATAAATGATTTATGTATATAGGTTTAGGTTTAAAGATTATTTATTCTCATAAAGACAATTACATCACTTACATGAGAACACAATTAAAAAAAAAATAAAACAATTTACAGACATTCGTTGTCGTACTTACATTTTCCAGTGTAGAAAATAACAAACAGATCATGAAATCATCAAACACAAATACGACTCTACATACTTAGACAGATATTTTTGTAATAATGTATTGGGACAGTCGCTTTTTATAAAGACGCGCACCGTCATATGTTATTGCAGTTTGACCGAACTTGGTACGAGTCTTAGGCAAAACAATGAGACTCGCGCGTCGGGTGCAGCGGCGCCCAAGTTTTTTGCTGCTATTAAATTGCAGTTCGGTATGGACATTTTTATGAATAGCTTTACGTATGAAAGTGCAGGTGCTGTAATTATACAATTGTTTTATGCTCATTAATTTAGATTCACGATAAATTTTCTTAGGTGATGATCGAAATTTGAAATTAAATAACATTTTTATTTTTTTATTTTGTAGGACTTGTAGTTTGTCCAATCGTGTTTTGGCAGCAGTATATATGAATAATATTATTTTATTTTAATTAAAAAAGATACGTGTAGAAAATTTACCGTCAAGCTATTCCTTGTTTTATATTTCGATTTAGCTTTATCACCGTTTAAGCTTAATCGATGTAAGAGGAGCGTGACACCAAATAGATCAGAGGTGAAGGAGTTTAGCAGCTGAACTTGCTCATCTAATAGGCGAGTGCTTAAAAATCCCCAATCAATCTGATCCATATATTTTGCATCGCGAAGTTATAAGCACGTCGCTTAGTAATTATAGTTAGGTTCCTGTAAAGTTTGGATTCTATTTACTAAAATTCCTTCAATTTCATGGAATCACTTTAAGGGCGGCGACACGTAAAATGAAGTCATGGAATAGTTCGCGTTAATTTGTTCTTTGTTAATTTGGGATTCTTAGTCTTCTTAACTTTACACTTTGTACCCAGTGCTTCCAGCTGATTAATTTAAAAATATATTTATTAAAATAAAGTTCCTGTTGTATATTATTTATTCTGTATATAAGATTATATATTGTAGGGTACCTACTTGGTGGTTTTGAGGTTGGGTTTGAGGGGTGAGAGAGCCAGGAAGCACGTAAAATGGTGCAACACCTCAGTTCCCCATGTTGGTGGCAAATAGGCGATGTAAGAAATGATTAAAATTATGGGCGGTGGTGACCACTCACCATTGGGTGGCCCATTTGCCTGTCCGCCTACGTATGACGTAAAAAATATATAGATATAAAGGATGAAAATGGAGACGTGAAGTTAATAATCCCTGATTTTCAATCATTTATCAAAATATATTTTTACACCACAAATAAATTTAAAACGATTCTGAAAAACAGTAATGGAATTTCTTGTCGGTCCCTATCAGTAAAATCGACTTTCGGAACTGGTGCTCGCTTTATCTTGTAAAATGGAAATTGGAAAATAAAATATATTTTTATTTACATTTATTTAGTGTTTACCTCTAGAGAGCAGAACGATATTTCTGAGGCGGGGAGACATTGTGTGATATTTGCCGGAATTTTAAACTTTCACTAAATCAATAACCGAGAGCACTTTGTGTGAGGAAGTTATTTTATAACTTTATCGCGGCTTCGTTTAGTGTGAATTCAACTTTTGCGTTCGCTGTTTGAACTCTAACAGACCGTACACGTACACATATAAAAGTTCTATTAAAAAATATTTAAACGTTGCCTATGTAATTACCGTTCGTGAAAATAGTGAGTATGTATGAATTATATTTTAATGTTGTGTGTGTTTGTGTGCGTATTTAGTTGTGTATTTTTTTTCAATTACCTAGGACTAGACTTCTTTTACATGGACCTTGGAGTAATATTGCAAATAGCTTGATTAAGAGTGTAATACATCGCCTTATAGCCTCCACTGGTGACAGGGCTGATTCGTTTTTTGTCCAGAGGATCGGAATTGCGCCTCAACGGGGATATGCTGCTACAATTTTTGCCTCCATTCGACGCGGTCATGATTTATACAGTAACTATTTTTAATTAATATTTGTATATTATAGTATATTTAAGGATAATGTGGTTAATAAATTTTGTTCAAACGATCACCAATCTCAATAGGAGACAAAACCTAATAATATTTTACAATTTTCTTCGTACCATGTTAGCAGATGCCGAACTAATAACGAAACGCTTCGGTGCACTTAACAGCCCCAGATAGGAAACGTCCGCGGCGCCGCTCGTGGCGAAGATATTAAACATTACACATTATTGCATCGCTATCTTTAGAGACTGGTCCGTTCGCAGTTCGATTTTCAGAACAAATCGAAAGAAAATTTTTGAAGTACCTACAAGTTACCGATGGCTAAATAAGGCTTTGCTTGATTTTAAATAAATTTACAATAGACTCGTTCAGCACAACTTTAAAACTGTTTAATTTGTGAGTAGCTCGTACAGCATTATTTTGTATTTAACAATAATAAAATATATCCAATAACTATTATATATTTAAAATTGAGTCATAATTGTATTGTACCCTTGTCAGAATACGTCTTTCAAAAATACGAAATTCGCGCTGTGCATGTTGACTTTAGAAATGTAAATTGTGTCTCTTCTCCGAATACTGAGGGGTACTCTCAAGTACAGGCAAAAATCAAACTGAATTTATGCTTTAGTTCAAGTAAGTTTTTACAAGAACTTTTGAATCGTTGTTGTAGAGAATTATACTAAACATAAAGCTACCACCGGCTTGGAATGTAGATTCTTCTTAGAAAAACAATTTCGCACCCCAAAAAAATACTTTTTGAAACCGGTAAATAATGTTACGTTATATTATTATTCCGTTAATCCGGTATATTAATCACTTTATTACACGCCTACATTTGCATTTATAGCTGGTACTACGATGAGCTATGACGTATTTTGATGTAGTGCGTCGTAATAGTTTCATGTGTGATGTGATTGTAATGTTCACGTTCCGCGGCCGCGTCCCGCGACGTGTCGGGAGATGTATTGCATCACGTCCGCCGCGTCTCGCGGGAGGCAATCAGCGCCGCCGACGAGACCACGCTACGTGACACTAAAGTGGAGCAAACAACACTAAACGACAACTTAAACTAGTGCACGTGAGGAAGCAATCTATCGAGACATAATACGTGATACGTTTCGTTAATATTTAGAATTTTATTTTAATATTAATATTAACGTCACACGGTACTATGTTTTTAATGGCTTTTACATTGAATAGTCACTAGTCACAGTTTTAAAAAACGGACATCAACTGATATCTAGACATACGTACCCGTAGTGTTCCTCGATGAAGTTTCCTATCCTCACCCCACTTGGCAGGGTGCGATAAGGCAACCGCAATGAACAGGATGTCATCATCGAATGCCTGTCCGTGTGCTTCCTTAGTTATGATAATATTAATATAACATAATTACACATAACGGATCGCCACGTATTACAAATTTATTTTTCGATTTCCAAAGAAACCACCGCTCCTGCACTTTAGTCGTATTCTTTTTCATATTCACAGCACTGCGCCTGCTATCGATGGGGCAGAAGCTAAACACTTCTAACTGACCCGACAATCTTGCCTGGATTGTGCAGAAGAGAAACAGTATTGATTAACAATTTGAAAATTCAGTGGAGCTTGCTTGGGTTTGGGAACTCGCAATCATCTGTTAAAGTGCATGCGTTCTAACCGCTGGGTCATCTCGTCTGAATGATACCTGCCACTTGTATGTATATCTACCAACCCACGTTAGAGCAGCGTGGTTGGATATTTAAAATTTGTGACTTAGCCATAAATACAGCTACTGAAAACAATAAGATGAATGCAACGCTTTCATAAATACATATCTAATTTATTCAGTTGAAGGGGTGCCCCGCCACAATCAATCTTTCCATAGGTGGCCTATCTGAGCCGTGTGCTCAAACGGCATTAGCTGAAAGTTTAATATCAGCGGATGATCCGCTGGCGCGGAATATTGGGTGCCCTTTATGTCGCCGCTTACACTGCGCGACTTATCGGTAAGCGGCGCTCTCCTCGCCCAAGTTCTATTTAAAAATGCCAGATCACTAGAAAATTCGTTTATTCAATTTTGTCCGATATTTCTTCGTCGCGCCTCGTATCGATCATTATGTATCGTCGAACAACACGATAGGACACGCAAATTATAACCATATGAAAATATTGTAAAATTACATCAAAAATAAACGAACGTCAATACAATAGGTGTAATCAAAATCAAAATTACATATTAAATTGAGTCCCAATTACCGTTATGAACATGTAAAACAAAATTGAAAAAAACAATAATTAATGGTCGCACTCTTAAGGGTGAAAATGATAACCAGTTTTCGTTCATACTTTTTCTGCCTGAGGAAACATGCCATCAAAATTATCAAATGTAACTGAATGAAAATAATATTTAAATATTAGTTCATTATTTTAAAAATAAATTACCGCACGAAAAATACACAATATCCTGCTGTCGAGAGGTCGATGAACTAGGAACAATATTTTCGCAGTCTTCCTAGCATAGAATTTAATTTTAATTTTATTTTTAAACTCCGCCTTCACTCCTTTAACGCCACTTGATGCATATATATCACACATACAGTAGGTACAGTCAGAGTAAGAAAACCTTCGTCAGTTTTCAAATTCATTCCTTTATCAAGTCGTAAACTCTTGGTATCTTTTGGATCTAAAGCACTATACAGACAACTGCATATAAAATTAAACAGACATAGTATGATAGCTTGGATCAAAATAGTGTAACATCTTGTGACTACGTCTAGTGTCATATCAACATAAAAACTTTTTTATGCCCTAATTAGTCATTACAAGATTTAAGTTAGATATGATATCTTCTACTGAATTGTCAAAGTCTGTCAGTGTCATATATTTTCTTGCAATATCTTGCAATCTTAGAATAAAAACGCTTGTAATATTATTCGGCTGTTATTTTAAAAGACGGTTAATGTAGTTAATGAGTGGTTCCTTACTGCCTGCAAAAGCGGCGGATATACCCTCTCGAAAATCTATGGGGTTTGATGGTGCAGCGGTGGATAAATAATAACGAAAGAACCAAAGTAGCTGTCGTAGAACATTGCCGAAGTGTCTGGGAGGGTTTCAGAGGAACCGACATATGCTCTCGCCTTGTTGGATCAATGGGACAGCGACTACAAGCTGTGATTGATATGAATGGCGGATATACTCGTTTTTAATAAAATAAATAAGATTTGTTTAAATTAATAAATTTTACATAATTACTATTTATTTTTATTATTTTATTTACTACTTCCGTCCTGCGGTTTCACCCGCGTTCCCGAAGATTTTATATCTTCCCGGCATAAAAAGTATCCAATATGTTATTTCAGTAAATATTCTGTGTGCAAAATTTCATCCAAATCCGTTTAGTAAGTCCCACGTGAAAGAGTCACAAATATCCATCCACACCTCAGAGAAATCAGCCAGATCCATACACACAAACTTTCGCGTTTATAATATTAGTAGGAATTAGGATTACTACTATGCACTCTCTTTTATAAGAGACAAGACTATGTCCTAATCTCCGACGTTTCACGAGCATTCACGAAGGTGAGGTTGGTATGAGGTTTCGTGAAAAGTTGGTAATTATCATACCGATTGACGGCTTCTTATTATTATTATAGTCTTTAAACGCTATTATACTCTTTGCTAGATGCGACTTATGACATTGCGACGCAATATGTCATACTCGATCGGTAAAGCAGGTTATCGCTCATACTGAGCACACGAAAATAGATCTTAAGGTGACGAACCTTTTCTTACCCCTGTACTGTACATATCACTTTCAGATTGCACGTAATTTTTTTTCTTCAAATAAGTTTGATACTTTGTCTATTTTATATATATTTTTAATATCATTAATTTTTTAAAGTTTGTTTTTCACGTTTTTTTAAATATGTAATATATAATATGAAAGGGTGCGCTTTCGTCGTTACATTTTATGAAATCCGCAAAGTACAGGATGAAATCAAGAACATTTATAAATGTATTAACGTCATTTTGTTTTTAATAAGTATGCAAAGAAATAATGTAATCGCTTCATGTCATTTATTACAAGGACTCTGTTACAATATTTACAAAATTTAAAAACATATTTCGTTTGTCGGCGGAAATATATAATAGTGAACACAGGACACAAATAAGTTAACCTAACTTAATAAAGAAAATGTTTGTAGTAGATAAACCTATGTCTTGAATGACAATGTTTTCTTTAAAAGACAAAATCCACCTTAGAAAAAAGGCAGGCGATATTCGTATTTAATTACTAAAGTAATTTTTTTGTCTCTCAAAGATGTTCATAACAATAATTAGAATGAGTCACACATCGAGATAATTTAAAACACATAAAACACGCGCGTACCACTCGGACACGACGTGACGTCACAGTCGGATATTTCGTCACGTCACAGTCAAAACATATTTACAAACAAACAACATCAAAACATGTACTCTTGAGAAATGGACATACCTGATAATTATTATATTTTCGAATGAATTGAAATTAAAATTGATAAATAAATTATTACTTTCGATGTAAATCGCCTTTACAGTTCAATACAAAATTACAAAATTGTTTACATCATTCTTTGTCGGATTTATTATTATATGAAGTTTACTTATACGTAATCACCGCGACTCCTCATAGAAAATCTTTGAACATTATTTTACAAAATTTTAGCTCGTGTAGACTACCTACGCTTACGTTTACGTGGATACAACAGCGTTTCTTCAGACGTTGACACAGACGTACATCGTCAACTTAATTATGAAAATTAATATTTACAAATAGAAAAACTAAGTTATAGTTTGAATCTGTTAACAGAAAATCGTAGTAAATTTTATTGTCAATATCGATATAATTAACTTATTTAAATCGGTTTTATGTATATATTATTTGATAATTAAACAAGGCTATAGGTACAAAAGAGTTGTAACCAAACCAAAAGTCTTAAAGTATAATATATATACACATATTGGTTTGATATCGATAGTGGGGTCGCATGCCGGTCACAGTCGTCCGACGATGAAACGATCACCCTTTCTACTTCATTTAACGATTGACAGGTTGCGTAATGTGCTCAGCGCCAAAGACCTAAGAGAAAGCCGCCGCACCGGCCGGAACTCTGGAGCCCAGGCGACATCATCACATTTGATACCGTAAATAGGAAAACGACAGAAATAATCATAGAAAAAAATTCAATAAGATACAGATAAGTAAATTAATTAACATACATATTATGTTAATACGATTCATATCACTCATCAGTATAAGCGGATTACACCGGGATGAGGTTCCCACTCCGCTCCGAGCAGCAACTCGCAGTCGGCAACACTCGCCTTGCTGTGGAGCGACAACCATCCAACGAATATATTTTGGTAAATTTAACATCGTGCACTCATCGAACGATAACGATAACCATTAATACTCATTCGGATAAAACCCCGCAAAGCAATTTAAACCAAAAACACAATTTTATTGTCTGTCTGGCTGAGATCTAGTAATCGTGGACGACATAGACAAAAACAGCCCCCATAGTCACCAAGAAGCATTCATAATATTAAATGAGACAAACTATAGGAAGGCAAAGTAACTAAGTTTCTCTTAGTTTTTATATGCTCTTGGTTTAGTTTTAATGCCTGAGTATTGGACACATCCCATTACGGAGTGAGTTCCATCAGTGATCATGTCACAAAGGAGTCGGCACCGTACAATTAGTAAAACTGATAAATATTAAACAACTAGCCTTTTACCGTATTTGTACGAGGTCAATAAAACATTCAATCGATTATGCCATTCAAAAAATTGTATAATTTTACTTATAAGTTCTATAATAAATAGCTACTATGAGTGTCCGTTAAATTCCCAGTGGTTCCTGAACCATATAGTCAGCCGGTTCTCTGCATACTGCCTGCATCGCTGCAGTGCAAAGCAAGTACGCTTCGTCTATTGATTAAATTTCTCATTTTAAGGACTTGCCTGATCAACTCCTATTATAGATTTTGTATAAATTGTAACAACAGATTTGATTTGACAATATCAAAAACAGTTTATGGCTACACACTTGAATAGAAAAATATTATTTTCCATACTAATATCTATAAATCTAGTGTACTTTGTTTTCTAATAATTATTGCACATTATTTATAATGGTCTGACATCTGCCTGGCTGGTGATGAAATATGAACTTGAGAGACATGTAACGAGGATGTCATTGAAGCTACAAAGTTTATTTATCGAGTTATCTGATAAAAAATTATGGCCTTTCAACACAACTAATTTCTGCTTGTAAGCCCTTCATGACTTTCATATTTGCATTAAAATGAGAGTACTAAACATAGTGCAGCTTTGCCTAGGCAAACAAACCAATACCAAATAACATTTTAAATGTGAAGTCCCAGCTTCAAAAATAAATGGTCATCTTTTAGGATAATTTACCTGCCTAATCTAATGCAGTCTACTTTTTGTATTTACGAGCCCAGCAGCCTTTATTTCAATGCCATTGTTCAAGAAACAGAGCATGAATAGTTTAAAATATTCAGAGTGAACGTGTATGACATCAATTTTAGAGCATAAACTAGTGCTGGTTTTAATAAGTTTATTTGAAAGAAGATACTAAATATTTGTTAGGGAAGCATTGTCCTACTTGTGACACCTATAACCGATAAACTGTAGTGAGCTAAATGGAAGTATAGAAGAAGCTAGAGCATTAATATTGTTCTTTGACATTTTTCTATTTAAGCAATCAGCAACCCTGTAGACATCACACCAGCCTCTTGTTATGATTCCAAATTTTTTAGTTATTTTCTTAATCTGAAGTTTGTAATTGACAATATGGAATACCTGTTATCTATAAATAGAAAGAGCTGGTAAGGGTTTGTAATTCAAATAATGAAACAATTCTAAGATATTCTCAAGCTAACAAAATCAGTGATAATCAAGAGGTTCAGTCCTCATCTTTAGAAATTGTCCTGCAAATCCTGAAAGTTCCTGTTACAAATATTACATTTCCATCTATCAGCATAAATTAAAAATATAAAATAACAGTCCTGGTTTCATATTAGTGTAATATTAGATTGTCGAAGTCTCTTTTCATTTCTCTTTGATGAATCCTCAACGTCTAATACGTATACGTATCACGTCACTCTCCACAGTACCGTCACACCCGCGACACGTACCGCGAGTACGGACACACGTACGGTACAGTACGGGCACACACTGACACAAGTAACACGAGTGACACTGACAAAAACAGTTCATATCACTCGGTGTAAGTACACGTCACTATGTAGAAGTGTTCATCGGACTTCATGGTGAGCTTGCTGAGGTATTTGGTGAAGGAGGCGGCGCCCGCGTCGCAGTACACGAGGTTGAGAGCGTTGTGACGCGGCGGCAGAGTCACGAGCGCGCCCTCCTCGCTCGCCTCGCCGGCCTCGCCCGCCTCGCCAGCCTCGCCGGCCTCGCCTCCCTCCTCTGGTGCCACGTACATCGTCTGTCCGCCGCACAGCGGGTGCTCCGGCACGCCCAGGTACAGGACGGCCTCGAGTCGTGGCTGCTGGTAAAACTCGCGCGGCGGCAGAAGCTGCGTAAGGTAGTAAAATTTGTGTTATGCAATTTTAAGCTAAGAAGCTGTTATCAATATTAATATAGAACGCAATCAGAATGTTCTTTTATGTCAATAAAATCAGTAGAACTAAAAAACTTACTGTGAAATTTCCCGGTGCCCAGCGCTGCAGCTCGAGGCGTCTGTAGGAGCTCAAGGGAAGATCGGTACAATCGGCCAGCAGGCGCATGAAGGCGGTGCTGCTCAGGATCCGGGCCAGTCCGCGCACCGCGTGCGGCTCCGCTTCGCAATCCACCTCCGCCTGCTCCTCCAGCCAGCGCTCCGCTACGCGCCAGTAACGGCGCTGCTGCGCCGGTCCGCACAGCTCCCACTCTACCTCTGAAAAGCGACCATTTCTCGCTACAAATTTATTGCTTAAGAAATAAATCAGTGGCAAAAAGTAACGATTATTAATTCATGTCCAATCATTATGCTTCGATCGAACGTTAATCTTAATAAATACAAGTATCGCTACCGGGCGACGCCAGTGCTTGCAGCAGGGTTTGACAGCGCGCAGGCTGCAGCAGGTCCCGCAGACAAACCTCGCTGGCGCGCTCCATCTGGGCCTGCACCTGCGCGCGCACCCGCGGCGACATGTACGTGCTCTCCACCCACTGGTTCAGCAGGACCTGTGACCGAAACGGTAACAGTATATTCTACTATATTTTGACATGCCGATATCCGATTCGAGTGCTGCTAGGACTTTTTTGAATTAGGTAAAACTAAAATTAGGATACGATGGGAAAAACAGTGAATTTAGATCAACTAGTGCATTAACAACAAAGGTATAAAAATAAAATACTTTAGGGTAGAAACCCATACAATGGGAGTGGCTAATGTATAGGTACTCATGAATTCTTCTAAAATGAATAAACTTTGAGGCCCGGCAGGCACGAGAGTGAAGTATCGCAAGATCACCGGTCGCGAATGCGGCGCGAGCGCGCGGGGCGGCGCCTGCGGCTGCGGCGCCGGCGCCAGTGCGGGCCCGTGGAACCAGCCGTTGATGGACAGCCGCGGCAGCTCCAGCGACAGCACCTCGCCCACCTGGAACGTGTAGTGTCACATCCAGAGCCATCTCGAGCTGTGCTGGGGCCCTTGGGCACGCATGAATTTGAGGCCCCCTTGCTAGATATTTACTAAAATTTACTAAATATTTTATTTTTATATTTTAAAATTAGTCTACCATGTAGAAATACTTTGCTTAGGAATCCGATTGGTGGTACAATCTCATGGCACGTCTATAGCTTTCAACTTTTAATATCGACTATCGTCCTATCCTATCATTTTGATCAATGTGTTAGTTATTTCTTATAAATATGGCAATTTTTCAAAATAAATAGCAATTTACGTATGAGAGGAATTGTTGGTTTTTTGGGCTCCCCTCAGGATCCGGGTCCTGGGCACGTACCTCGTGTGCTCTAATGGTAAAGACGGTAATGCTCGCATCAATCCCGTGCTTCCGTGCTCCCGTGAGACATTTCCGAAAGCGGTTCGTCTCTCTGATCTCATACCTGGTGGAAAGATGTCGGCCCGACGGTGAAAAAGGCGAGCGTGTTATTGGCGGGGAAGGAGCGCAGCGCGACGCGCGTGGGGCTGCCCTCCGCGTCGCACTCGAACAGCTCCAACGCGCCGCCCATGTGCGCGGCCCAGCCCTCGCCCGACACCTCCTTCGATGTTATATGTTTAATACGTATTGTTTATTTGATTATAATTGAATTTAATTCTATTTCATTTACTAGAGTAATATGGGATACCAACCTCTGGCTCATGTTTGTCGTGGAAATCCCCGTGCCCGGCACCATTGTGCGCGGCGTGGGCGGGAGGCCCCCGCGGCGACCAGGGCGCCAGGTATATGATAAAGGCCACGCGTCTGTCTCCGAGCCGATCGTCGTGTACCAGCAAGTGGTCCCCCGGACCATAAAGTGAACAGGAAGCAGATACCGACGTCAGTTCTAATCCAGTAACTTGTGAAACCTGTGATTTTGTTTGACTTTCAATTCCCTCACTGACTAAACTTATTACTATAATATCAACATACAAAAAGGCATGCCAGATTCATTCCAGGCATGCAATACATTAGGCAATGCCAGTGTCTGATGGTTATTAATCATTAAGTAAGTACTCACCCAACTCATAATTTCAGTCTTCAACATTTCATAGATTCCTCTAATACTTCGCTGCCACGTTAGATTCGCTAAATCTGTTGTTTGATGGAACTCATACAGGTCCATCTTCTTTCTGGACCAGTCTAGTGTATTCATATCATCGACAATATTGTTTATGACATCTGGATTTTCCAGAAGCCCGTGAAGGCGGCACAGACGGAAAGGTTTACATGTTAAGCTAACTTCATCACTTGTATGATCTTTTTCCTCTTCCCAATGTTTTTTCACTTTGTCTATAACTTCTTGTGACTGTTAAAACAATGATAGCTTAGTGAAGACACATATTTAACCATGTATCTAATGATACATCGTTTGTAAAAAGCTTACCTTCAAAGCAGGGCTTAGTTTAGGATCATCCATTCTATTAGCTCTAGTATTAAGCTGTGTCCTAACTACCTTCTCTGAAATCTTATCTTCTATAACAACAGAGTCATCCTCCCAGGGAGACTCCGAATCAGAGCTGTAGTCGGATGATGATGATGACGAGGAATACTCTATAAACAATTATTCATTAAATCTAAGTTTTATAAAATTCAAACTGTACAATATTCCCGCGCAAATTGTAAGCTGCAATGCAAAGAACTATAAACACAAAGCTCACCCCGCCGAATTCTTTTAACTTCATCAGCTGAAGCCTGGTATGAATTAACGGCACATACATCGGAGTCATCACTATCGGTATCGGATATTTCTATAACTGCTGCGGAAATTTGCCGCTTGGCGGGCGGTCGTTGGTCCGACGAGTTTGCGTCGCCGCTACCACCTACTTGGCTTCCTACTCCTACACTGCTGGACGAAGGCTCTTCAGTTTCTTTGCTTGGAGGACTCATTTTATATAGCGAATGCTACATAATACACAAGAAAAACAATATTAAATCAAAATGATGCGACGTCTAACCTCAAAATTTTTAATGTTGACGTTTGAAATAAAATTGCCAAATCTCATATACGAGTTACGGTACCTCCAATGACCATAACATTAAAAAAATATATTATATTTTCATAAATCATGTACTCAGATATATAAATGTAAAACTGTAATTTAATACCTACGTTTTGATTATTGAGTCATTTTTAAATAATGTGATATTAGATTTTTCCTTCCTATATCTATTTTACAACATGTAACACTAAAGTAACCTCAAACTTCAAAGGGACTAATGTCAAAAAGTACGATATAAAAAAATGTAATGTAAACAATTCGCAAACGTAAGCAAAAGTATAAAAATGAGTAAGCCCTCTAATTGTTCGGAAACTTCTTCAATTACTCCGCAATGTCAATACTATGTAGTGAGAAAAAAGCGATTGTGTCGAATGACAGTGCGACCAGGCCGACAGTATTGCGGTGAGCATGAGCCGCGACCAAAAACTGACAATGGAAAGGTAAATTATTGACAAAATCGCTTTAGGAATGCCTTAACGTATTTATCGTATCCCATAGCTAATGCATAGCAATAAAAGACCAATCCTTTTGGGAAGTTGAACACTTCCCAAAAGGATTGGTCATAGGTGTTTGGCTTATAGAAAACATATGCTAATATTTTATTACTTTTCAGGACGATTTACGTATACCATGTCCAAATGATCCAAAGCAGTAAGTATTCATAGTTTCATGAGTAATGACAATAGATTATTATAGATTTGTGTTGTGTAGTTTTAATTATTTTTATATTCCAGTACATGTTATGCCAGCAAACTAAAGAAGCACTTGTCTATTTGTAATGCTCGTCAACAGCAACAGCCAGATTATATTATACTCAATATCAATGGTTCCACTGACACAGGAGATTGTCCTCGCCTGCCACTTAACAAAATACCTCTCAAAACAATATCAAAAGTAATTGACAAAGTCAATATTTTATATGACAGTAAGTCTAAAGAGTTTACTTAATTTGATAATAATTCATTGTTAGAATACACAAGTTTTTAAATTTAATGAGCTATTTACTTTCATTATGACACTAAATGTTTGTTCATTTCTAACAATAAGTGAAACACTTTTTTCTCTTTGAAATAAAATAAATACATATTATTGTTGATATAATATATTATATCTATATTTCTATAATTCTAGAATATCTTAAAGATAAAATTCCAATGCTGTCCGAGAAACCAATTCATACAACGGTTCTAGATGAATTTAATGACCCAGGTAGAACTGAAAGCTCATTGCGGCATTTAAGACAGGCTTCAAGATTGCTGCATATTGTCGAAAATGAGGGGTTTGTTAAGCCCAATACTTGCTTTATAGAGTTAGGGGCTGGAAAAGGTAAGCAGTAAAATAAAATTTGCAATTACAAATTAATTTTATTAATTCTTTAAAAACCAAGAAAATAATGGAAAAACTAGGTAGCAAATCAATTTATAAATATTAAAATGAATTTACATTTAGAATAATTTTTAGGTCATTTATCATATTACGCATGGTGGGCGTGGTGTCGGGACACGAACAGCAATGTATTACTGATAGACCGTGCGTCGTTGCGACATAAACGCGACAACAAGTTACGCGATAACTGTCTGAAGACAAACCAAAGCAAAATAAATGCGACCGACCAGAACGAACCTGACGACGAGTGGGACGAAAGCTCCATAAAATACTCAAACAACGTTCACCGACTTCGAGCTGATCTCGCAAATCTCGCGTTGGAACGAGTACCCGCCGTGCGAGCGAGCGAAGCGGTCGTCGGCTACGCCAAACACCTTTGCGGAGTCGCCACAGGTACGTCCATCGGCTCCGTCCTTATCGAGATCCCTCTCCCTCAGTAGCCGCTACTGCCACGTTCCTTTTAACAGACTACGCACTGCGCTGCATCACGTCGACCGGCGTGCTGGACAAAGTATCCGGCGTGGCACTGGCCACGTGCTGCCACCACCGCTGCGAGCGCGCCGCCTGCCTCGCCTCGCGACCGCTGCAGGTACACACGCACGCACACACACACAGGCCAGGGCACCAACTTTTCGTCTCATCGTACACTCGTTGTCGCAGAGCTTAGGCATCGATGCGGAAGACTTCAACGTGCTGCTGGGCGTCGTGTCGTGGGCGACGTGCGGCGACGGACGCAGTCGCGACGCGCGCAAGCGCACGCCCGCGGACTCGCGCACGCACGCGCGCACGCAAACCCGGGCGGAAGTGACCGACGTCGATGGAGAGAACTATGGCACTAAAAATTTAAATCTGAGTCAGGAGCGACGTGAGCTTATCGGAAAACGTGCGAAAATGTTGCTGGACTGGGGTAGAGTGTTATACTTGAAAGAACTCGGGTTCGACGCCCAGCTCGTGTACTACGTGCCCTCCACCGTGTCGTTGGAGAATGTTTGTATAGTGGCCAAGAAAATATCTTAATATTATTTAATATTTGTTCATATTAATTTGTTATATTATAAATAATAAAACAAGCTGCAAATATATTCTTTTATTTATTAATAATAATTAAAGTCTAATAAAAAATATTCCTTCCAGACCAACATTTGAATAATTACTAAACCAAATGCCAAAATATTTGACTCCATAAATCAGCTCGCAGCGGGTGTCTTACAAGTTGAAGTGTAAGTGTTGTGTTAGTTGTGGACGAAAATCTCGTGAAGCATAAAAAGAGTGTTTCTTAGTGAAGTATTAATATATTGCAATATACAAATGCCTACAATATGGTTTTAAGAAATCATAAATTCTAAAGATTTTCATTTTTAATACATGTTCTACAACTTAGTCAATACACTACTATAAATGAATCTAAAAACAAACATTGTTTTCGTATCCTTTATTGACACAAATGTTATGATAAAATTATATTTAAGTAATGAAGAAGAACTTATAACTATAATGAAATCTTTGTTGAGGTATGACATTCGGGAAGCTATTACCTGTGTAAAGTGAAGTGTTGCGAGGGCATTAAAAACTAAATAGTGTCATATCGCTGTCTAGGGTTGCTTCACTACGCTTTAAGAAATGTTATACGCTACGCTGTAAAAAACGAGACGGAGGTTTTTTAACGAATATTAACGAGCTTTAATGAATATGACTTAGTAAAGTTTGAATATATTTTTATAAAAACATGAATTTGTTACAACTGTCGATACAAAGTCGTGTATATACAGATGGACAACGATAGGTTAAATTATTGTCTGCATTTATATAAATTGTCGTAGGACTAATTTGGAAGCCTATTTAAGCCTAAATTAAATTTACCTAATAATAACATTAATCTATCGTAGTCCTACAGATAATAAAACGACTTCGAATACAATATTAAATGCGACTTAGTGAAACGGACAATTGTGCGCCACTAATAAAAAATACCGAAAAAGAGTAGGAATGCAAGCAGTTACATGAGAATGTCCTAACCATATCACTATTACTGACCTCAGACCATGACCTGTACATACAAGTCTAAAATGTTCCGGCGCCACACATTCGCGTCAGTCGACGAGTGCGACTACTGCGGTAAACACAGACATATGCAAATGCACGCAACCCTGCCTGACCGTCGTAGAACATCTGGCGCTGGACTTTGAAGAAATGTTTGGACAAAATCGAGTGCATTGAGAATTCATGATCAAATGAAAAGTGCTTAAGGCATAGAATATACAATCTATATTAGAGGCTACTTTTAAATAATTATCTAAATTAATTTAGAATGTCAAACGAAACAAAGCCAGTGAAGAGTACTGACAGTATTAATACGTCGGCCGACATGGTATGAAACATTTGCTATGCAGAATATAATAAACTCCCATTTGAAGCTGTATATAAAGACTGTACAATCGCTACTAGGACACTGTATGTTAGAAACGTTTATATAATACATTATGTACAACTTCTGACCTATTCACTAGCAATTGTTATTTATTGTTTATCTCTATTATATATTTATATAATTGTTTCACAATAATTTCTAAAGCATTATTATGTATTTTATTAAATATTTTATCCAGATTGTCTCATTAGTGATAAAAGATCAGTGCTCGTAAGCTAATATAAAAATGAATCCGGCAATTAAGTATAAGGAACATCAAAATCAAACATTTCCATCAAATATATGTTTTATATAATGTCAGGTCGTCGACTACGCCTCGTCACTTAATATGCAGTAAATTTGACTCATCGGATTCCTTCAAACGACGTTAATAAAATATAATGAACTATTCGTCATCAAAAGTAAAGTTTCAAAGAAACGACGAGACGGCGGTCGCTCGGTATTCGTAAAATCACATAGAGATATCCATCGGTAACGCTCGGACGGCGGCCCGCCTCAGTACCCGTAGCGCTCCTGGATGGACGACACGACGCCGTTGGCCAGCGACGACAGGCGGCCCGCCACGCGCGTGACGCCGGCGCGCACGGACTCGCGCACCTCGTCCAGGTCGGGCGCCGACACCGCGAAGGGCGCGCGCGCCGCCTGCGCGTCGCCGAACAGCTCCGCCGACGAGATGCTGCTGCTGCCCTCGAAGCGGGACAGGTTGCCGTCGCGCCCGCCCCAGCGCGGCTCCTGCGCGATTCATTTTTTAATTCTACTATTTTTACGAAATCAGAATCTGAATATTGAAAACCTCTTTTCATTTGTAACATTGTAGAAATGGTTTTTAAGCTGGCGGCACATAAAATATTAGTAAGCCACTGATGCTTTATGTTTATTTTCATTATTTTATTAGCCTGAACAATATCAAATTCTCAATAGTCCAAAAGGATGCATGTGAGGGAACTCACCTGCTCTCCAAAGAATTGCGCCGAACTGATCGACTTGGCTGCTCCGAACTTCTTGACCGCCGAGTCATCCTCGGGCTCCTGTTTCCGCGAGGGCCGACTGCGGGCGGGTGCGGAGGCGGGGGCGGGAGCGGCGGTGGGCTCATCCGAGAACATGCTGCGAACGACGCGCGTCGGCTCGGGCTCGATGCTCTCCCACGAATCATTGTCCACTTTCCTGCCGGGGGTCTCGTTAAGCAACGAATCCAGCCCTCGGTTGCTGCTGTACGGTTCGTTTCTGAGGAGAAGGTTTCATTTATTAAGCGCTCATTGCATATTCGTCGATCGAGCGGCCGAATGCGGCAGTACCGACCTGATCATGACGAAGACGTTGTTGAAGTCGTCGAGGTCGTCGACGTGCGCGGGCGGCGCGGGCGCGTCCTCCTGCGCGATGTCCGTCATGTCGCCGGCGGCCGAGTGCGACACGCCGAGCGGGCGCGCGCGGCTGGCGCCGGCGATGCCGAGCCGGTCGCTGCGGTCGCGCGGCTCGCGGTAGGCCAGACGCAGCGACGCCACCTCCGCCTCCACGCTCGCCAGAGTCGCCGACCTGTCCGCCCGCTCCGCCGACGACGCCTGCGGCGACGGAGTATACTTATCGATATCGAACTTCCCGACATTACATAATATTTCATCTCTTGTGACTGACTTTACCTCCATTTTGAGCTTTTCGGCCATGATCGCCTCTCGTTCGATATCGTCGAAGTTGGCGGCCACTTTGGTCGCGCCGAGGCCTCCTTTTCGTGCGCCCAGCTGTTGACCAATTTTTAGTATATATAAAATATATTACACTACATAATAATATTACACTTCCATGATACAATTTATATTAAGAATACCAGAACTTATATTTTTAAAGCAAAAAGCACCTGATGTCAGATGTCAGATGCAGTAAGGTTTTTGCTATGATAGTATGCACTCACAGTGGGTCGTCGTGCGGTAGCAGCTTGCTGCGTGCTGGCGTGCGACGTGTCGGCGCCCCACAAGCGAGCCGCTGAGCTTAAAGCGCCGCCTGCACGTGTCATATCCTAAAAGTGAATTAAAATCACTTCAAATAGGAAATTTATATTTAAATTGTATAGTTTAAAATGTTAATAATATTTTATTTAAAAATGCTTCCTATTAACAAAACAAAAACAAAACAATATGATAATTATGCAAACCTGAACAAACAATGTTTATTTTCACTCAAATCAAATCAAAAGCAATGAATTAGATGAAATAAAAATGTATTCAATTAAAACATGATAAAGCTGCCGCAGTCTCGAGTGGCAGTGCGGTTACCTGTGGTGCAATATCATTAGCATTAGTGTCAGACAGCTCTCCATGCTCTGCAAACCAGTCTACCTCTTTCTCCTTTGTGTCCTTGGTCTCTGTAGGTGCTGGATCCAGGTGCAACTAGAACATGAAATTATGAATATGGTTACATAATTTAAAGAAAAGAGCCTTAAAATTATATTTATGTTGTCACAAAAAGGAATATAATATATCTAAAAGTTTATACCAAGTCAAATAGTTTTATATTCTAATTTAATAATTTAACTTTTTTTTATTGGTTTAAAAAAGTATAAATATACATTTTACTTCTCAAAGACTAGCTCATGAATCTTGACCAGTCTTTCAGCATCATTCTTATCTAGACTATGGTTCAAGAGAAGGTAAGATTGACTTTGATCTTGTGAGGGTTGTATTGCTAATAAATTATTAAGTAAAGTACCATGTATTGCCAGTAAACTATGACAATATTTAAATAAACTCAATTACTTTATCAATTGAAATCTTATTAAAGTTACTAATATATATGTTACTATACCTTTGTCCCATAAGTCTTCATAGCCTGCTCAGACAGAGCACTTAGTTTGTCGCGGTACAATTGCGCCACACGAGAATTATACTTTTGTCTTGCATCCTCTGTTGCTAGTCCATGTGAACGGAAGAACTGTGTCTAAAAAGAAAAAATATCTTTATGTGTCTCATACTAAGTACAACAACTATATTATATTTAACACTCAATTTCAATAATATTTATATGTTCCATCAGAATGATATTTCATCATACCGCATTGACATTTCCGCCAAGCTGCATATTCCTCAACTGCTTCCATGTCCAATTAGTATCGAGTTGTGTGGAGCGAACAAACGTGAGGTGAACACCGAGACTGCGGTGAACTGCCGAGCAGTCCAAGCAGATGAAGACACCGTACGTCACTGACGACCACGTAGGGTTCTTCGCATTGCAGTCGAAGCATACCTACACGAGAAAAATATATGTTATGCCATCAATAAACTTCAATACTTTTACAAATTATCCACTGATTAATACACACTTTATTCGAGGGAATGGAACGCAATCTTTGAAATACCGCTTCAATATCGCTTTTACTGGGCCCAGAGTCAGCCATTTTCGATTTCAAGAATTGTGACTTGTTGTCACGGTGTCACCACCTTACACGCTTTGACATTAAATCTGTCAAATCTGACAACATTAATAAGGTCTATGTGAAATATATTTTTAAATAAGATTTATTAAAATTAAGTCATTAAATATATACAAATATTAATTAAAAATAGTTACTGCATAAATCTTGTCCGCGTGGAATGGTGGCAATTTGTTTCACTAGTAAATTCTGCTAGCATTCTTGCCACAATTTTATTGTTTTTTAAATTAAATATTTTAAGATAAATGAAATAATTACTGTATAGTAATAAATAAATAAATCTGAAATCAAATTGGTTTCCATAGTCGCTACGACATACAAAACATTGAAAACAAAATAGATTATGTGTCAGATTCTATAATAACAATTGTTATGAATTAAAAAGAACTACTGTAGTTAAACATTGATTTATATTACCTACATATCATATTTTATTATAATATATCACTTGCATTTAAAATAAATCTATGGTATAGAAATAAAATATAATGGCAAATCCATACTATAACTATGACATTAAATTCTCTTTTGTCTATTGCTTGTAACCAATGTAAAGTTCTGAAGCTGAAAGGACGCACATTTGTGAACTAAAAGTATTTTTAATATAGAAAACTAAATAATTTATCGTAAAAGTAAAATTCAAAATGTGAAAAACTCAAACGTATTTAACGTATTCATAGTATAAATCATAACAGCTAGAACAGGTTTGAACATAGTTAATAGAAATCGTTTTGGAGTAGCCTCATCTCGCAATAAGTGCTCAATTAGTTATGTTGACGTACGCCAGCGTCGAGGTTTAGTTGTAAGTGAAAGTTCTGGATTAACTTTTTCTTTGTGAAAATGAGACTTTAGCAGGCTATGTGATATAAAGTGTATAAAACATTATTGAAAATGGAGAACGCAAGTTTTTCTGCGGGAGCCGAATGTGGAGAAGAAATTGAACGGGCCCTAATGGACCTGGGCCCTTTTCTTGGCGTGACGATCAAAGAGGAGACACCTGACGAACTCACTGAGGGCACGGCGACTCGTGCAAATGTATGAGTTTTTCTTTTTACAAATATGTATACAATTAGCTGATCCATTTTATAGATTCGGTTTATCGTATTATTATTTATACATATTGTACACAAAAATATATCGACACATTAAAATATTCCGCTGAGATGACCCATTGTTTGGAATATATTAATCTTAACCAATGGTTGCAGATTCAAGCCAAGCACCATTGAATTTTCTTGAGAAACTGACTCTATACACCGACATGCAATGAAACATTGTTGTGGAATCTACAAATCTCTATGTTAATTAAACAATTTACTGTATGTCCTCACTGATTTTTCTCTTCATTGACCAATCTCCAAGACTACTCAACTTCCAGTATAGGAGGTATTATAGTGCACAAGTATGTATCACACATCCATGCACGTTTTACCCTCATACTCAAAGTGCAATCATTCTGTATCCAACATGTACTTGTTATTTTAGGCTTGGTATGTGTATACACTTCCAGGTCCCTATCTTTCGACTGCTACTTAAATTTTCTTAACTGAAAACTCCAATAACCGTACATTGTAAAATCCAGGAATTTGCTACTTACGACTTGAATTTGCATTGATTATGGCTCTTAAAAATGCTTTAGTTTAATATCAAACCAATGTACAACATTTTATCTTCGTAATTATATATTTATTATTATCATGTTTAATTTACATACAGCAAAACATCAGTGTGCCTCCTGGTGGCACCTGCGTTTTGCTTATGCTTTACGTGTGTTTAATTAAAAAACAGATTATTATTATAGAAAGGCTGAATTTGGATTGAACAATCAGTCACATGGTAAATCAAGGTTAACTTATTAAGTATAGAAAAGCCTACCTTTTTTTTCAAGTTATGATAGTATGATATCCATTAATTTCAGTCAAAACAATGCAATTAGGTATTTATTTTACTTATTTCTTGCAACAAATATAAGGCATTTGAGCTGAATTTTGGGCAAATGTCAAAGTTCAGTTGAACCTGTCGAAATTGAATGTAAAACAAATTTCTGCACCCCTAACTATCTGATATGGAACCAAATTATTACTTTTATCTTTATTTAGCTCTATTATCCAAAAATATACATTAATTGACTAAAGTTAAGAAAGAGTATAAAGAGTTTATTTACTAGATTACTTAAGAAAAACTGAAACTTATTGTAAATATTAAATTACTTTTAATTATTGTCAATTCACTAGAAGGAAATATTGTATTTTTTTATGATATAGGTTGGCGAATGAGCAAATGGGCCAGTGGGTAAGTGGTCTACATCACCCATAGACAATGGAGCCGTAAGAAATATTAATCATTCCATACATCACCCATATGCCAACAACCCTGGGAAATAAAATGTTATGTCCCTTGTGCCTTTAGTTATGCTGGCTCACTCACCTTTCAAACCTGAACACAACAATACTGAGTTCTGCTGTTTGGCAGTAGCATAAGGTAGGTATAACTGTCATGTCACTGGAAGGTAGTGCTGATAGTTGGTTAATTGGGTCTGGCTTCAGCCAGATAATTCAAAATTATAACTCTTTGTGTTGTTGTAATTACAGGCAGAATTAAGTTAGTTCCAAGCATTGGTGGCACATTGAAAATTTTACAAATTATTATTATTTTTTCTTACAACCTCAATGTCTGGTTGGTGGTGAACAATTATCATCAGGAGTTCCATTTACCCATCCACCTATTACATAACAAAAAAAATGTGTTGTGTAATATATATTTATATTAAAATCGAATGAAAAGATTCAGTTCCGTCAGTTGGTCAGCACGTTGGTCGTCTGCAGGTGAGCGGGACGAGTGCGCCGACGGAAGGGGCTTCGGAGACCGCGGACGGCGCGGGCGGCGGCAAGGCGGAGGGCGAGGGCGCCGACTCGCTGGCGTCGCCCACCGCGCGCACGTCCTTCCTCGCCTTGCGCTGCGTGTTCTGCCAGCTGCCGCTGTCTCAGGCGGAAGGCACGCCCAAGCTCATGGAATGTCTTCACTCTGCATGTGAGCCTTGCATTAAGGCCAAAATAGACGAGAAGCTCGCCGGTAGCAGGGATTTTTTAGGTATACATAATGATTACATCTTCTTCCAGATGATTTAGTCGTCGAAGGCTGTTCAGATTCTAACCGTTTGTTCGCTGTTTATTTTCAGGCGCCGGTCGCGTCACTATACTGTGTTCGGCATGTCGCCTACATTGTCAGCCGAGCAATATGATCGACCAGAGATTTGTAATAGAGAAAACTGCTCTGGAACAGACCGGTACCAACGGTAATCCCACTCGTGTTCTTGTTATTTCGGTCAATTTCGTTGCCATTTTAAACATGTCTGTTCTCATAATTGGCAGGCTCTATGAGTGGAGAGCAGCAATGCAACAGCTGCGAGGACACGGAGCCCGCGACCAGCTACTGCGTCGATTGCGGAGAGTTCATATGCGATAATTGCGTGCACGCGCATCAGAGGTAGGCTTCAAAATAATTTCAAAACGAAATATGTTCATACTCTTCGCCGTCGGTAGCGCTCAGCGCTCAGCCTCAGGCGTCCGAGCAGACCGGCCGAGAACACCGTAATTGTGTAACATAAATGCACCGAATTTCTGAACAATAAGTAAAAAAACTGATTTAATAAAAAAAGTAAATAAACGGATCCTATCTCACATTTTAGACTGAAGATCACTAAGGACCACACGATCAAGTCCAAGGAGGAGGCGGTGTCGGAGCTGCAGGCGGCGCAGGGGGGCCGCGCCGCGCACGACATGTACTGCCGCGACCACCCGCAGGTGGGGCCCCTCGTCCTGGTCACATGACATGACATAGCGCGGACTTAGTATTTATTGATTTCTAGGCAGGAAATATAAAAATCAATTGTACTTTACTGACAAACTCAACAAAGAATAACTACTGAGTTTCTTGCCGGTTCTTCTCAGCATAATCCACTTTGCGAAACGGTGGCAGCTTTGCAGTTAATATAAGATACAAAAGTGCTCTCATGAACCTATTTGAACAAAGTATATTTTGTTTTAATAGCACGATTGGCAATCGTGTGATATGTTGTGAAACGTTTCAGGAGCGGCTCGCACTGTTCTGCGAGACATGCGACCGCCTCACGTGTCGCGACTGCCAGCTGCAGCACCACCGCGACCACAAGTACCAGTTCAGCACCGAGATGGCGGCTCAGGTACCGGCTAGTTCTGCACCCACCGAGCGGTCGTCGCCGCCAGCATTCAGCATCTGAACCTGTTGGCAGGCGCGCGGAGGCATCGCGGCGCTGCTGTCGGAGGTCAGCTACAAGCGGGTGCTGCTGGGCTCCGCCATGAAGGTCATCCGCGACCGCCAGGCGCTCATCGCAGACAAGAAGAAGGCGCTCGTGCACGAGATCACGCAGACCGTCGTCAAGTCGGTACCACGACTTACATCTTACGTCTTAAGAAGACGCGTCGTTAAATCACACTGAGCGTCGACGACATTTGAGTCCGCTGTTAATTATTATTCAGTATAGCGTATCTCCACTTTATAGTTTTGTAATACCTCGCAAAAAAAATTACGAAATATGAACCGACCAAAATAATGAAAGCTAGGTCGTCGAGTGCGAGTATAGTGCCGGGTGAGACGTAATGCACGTGTCGTCGTCGCAGGCTGACCAACGCCATCAACACGCGCGGCAAGCAGCTGGTGCTGCGACTCAACGAGGTGTGCGACGCCAAGCAGCGCACGCTCAGCGAGAAGAAGGACGCGCTCGAGCAGCTGGCCGCCATCACCGACCACTGCGTCGACTTCGTCAACACGGCGCTGGAGCAGGTGCGTGCGGCCGGCCGGGCGTGCGCGTGCGCGTGCGCGTGCGCGTGCGCAGCGGGGGCTAACGTGCGCGTGTTGCAGGGCAGCGACACGGCGGTGCTGCACAGCAAGCGCGCCGTGTGCGCGCACCTGCAGCGCATCAAGAGCCGGCGCGCCGACATCCCCAACCCCGAGATCCCCGTGCGCATCTCGCTCGCGCTCGACAAGCTGCCCGACCTCGTGCGAGGTGAGACGGACGCGACCCCCCTCGCCATCTATTCTAAGCTTTCTTTGTTTAATCGTATGTATATAACAAATAAATAGGAATCACCTTTCAATCGTAACCGAATCTTCTCGTCATAGTGCTGTCGAACATCGGCGCGATAGTGGTGGACGGCAAAGTGGACGGTGGCGGCGGTGCAGGCGGCGTTAGCGGCGGTGGCGGTGCCGGTGGCGGTGGCGGCGGCGGCGGCGGCAGTGGCGGTGGCGGTGGTGGCGTGGGCGGCGCGGCGGGCAGCCCGGGGCCGGCGGGCGCGTTCCACGCGGGCTCTGCCCCGCCCCACTCGGCCGTGGTGGCGCTGCAGCAGGTCGCCATGCATCAGGTCGCTGCGAAACTTAGATACTGCATGCGTCGATCGAGTTCTATATATTTCAAAAAATCACGTATGATATAAGTGTAGGTGGATAGATTCGTATGAATATTGTATGTTTACGTTGCACTGTTTCGTTCGAAACTAGCTCAATCATGAATGTTCTTTTCATGTCTAAAGACTCTGGCGAGATATAAGGTAGGTTCTGTCGCCTCTTGACACAGCATAAACGAAGGTTTCTTTGCAGTCATTTGTTACGTTCATTTAATTTGTCTCACGCAGTCGTATGTGCAAGCGGTGACGGGAGCGACGGGCCCGGGAGTGGGCGTTGGTGGCGTGTCGTCGGGCGCCATGCTGGGCGGAGTGGGCGTGGGCGTGCCCGGGATGGCGGGAGTTGGCGGATACATGGCGCTCCAGCGCTCGCGCGCGCATACGCCGCTGCGACACCCGCACGTGACGTCCACTACGCATCCGCATCACCTGCACGGTACATTCATAGTTACGGCTAAATTTTTATTCCCTTCTGAATCTAAGGCACACCTCGAACGCGAAGCAGACTGGTTTTACTCATTATTACCACAAGAATAAATCGCAGTCCACTTACTTTTAATTGAAAATAAGTGGGCACACTAGCAAATGTACATTGGAGACATTGGCACTGTAAGAAAAATTAACAATCTCTTACACCGTTAATGCGCCACCAGCCTCGGTTACCAAGACGTTGTGTCCATTATGCCCGTAGTTACCCGAAACACCATTATTAATTATTGCAGTGTTTTAGTAGAATATGTCATGAAAATCTATTCGACTATTTAAAATTATATTGCAATTTTACGATAAAAAAGGACACTAAAGACATGCTCGTTGTGCGAATATAAGGCTATTACGTTAGATTAAGTAATATCGATATCTCTACTCAGGCATGAACGAGATGAACCTCCGTGGGCTCCTGAACTCGTCCGGTGCGCGAGGCCGGCCCCCCGCGCCGCCCCCACAGCACGCACAACACGCACAGCACGTACAGCACGCACAGCACGCCTACCACCAAAGTTAGCTTCTATCTGTTCGATAACTAGGTCAAACTGTTAAGATCCTTATATTCAACCTCATAACGACGAATGCAAGGTCTCGGCTCCAGCGAGACGTCACAGTAACAGCTGCCCTTGACCCGCAGTGATGGGCGCCTACGGCAACGGCGCGTACGCGGCGGGCGGCGGCGCGGCGAGCGGGCGGCGCAGCGGCGGACCGCGCACGCCGTCGCCCGCGCCGCTCGCGCACGCGCACGCGCACCAGCCCTCCGCCAAGTGGCACATCCCGCAGCACGCGCTGCCCAACGGTGAGCACGGTCGGCCGCGGCCCGCGCGCCCAGTGTGACGGAGAGGTGACCGCAGGTGTGTCGCAGGCGGGCTGGAGGCGAGCGCGGGCGCGGGGGCGGGCGCGGCGGCGGCCGGCTCGCTGGGCGGCGCCGACTACAAGATCACGCTGGGCCGCGCGCGCACCTCCTCCGCCGTCACCTCCACGAACCCCAAGACGCCCAGCCCCAGTCTCAATGTACGTGTTGTTAATCTTTTTTTTTTAAAGATGTAGATGACCCGACTGAATATTTGTGGAATGCGTCTCGACAACGTATCACTGATTCAAATCGATCGCGTTTCATCAGGGCGTGAGTGCCGGGTGTGCGTCGGAGCTGGACAAGGTGTGCGCGGAGTCGGTGCAGGATCTCATGGCCACCATAGCGAAGCTCGACTCCAACGGTGTGCAGGTATGAAGTCTAAGCGTGCCACGTGGAAGTGCGTGGGCCGCCATAGACGACACCGATGCGCGCTGGCCGGCAGGTGGTGGCGGAGCAGAGCGGCGGGGACGCGTCTCCGGCCGCCGTGCACTCGTCCACGGACGCGCCGGGCCGCGCCGCCGGCGACCCCAACGAGGACTGGTGCGCCGTGTGCATGGACGGCGGGGAGCTCATGTGCTGCGACAAGTGCCCCAAGGTCTTCCATCAGTACTGCCACATACCCACCATCGAGAAGTTGCCCGAGTGAGTGACGATCGCGAGATATGTTAACCTTTGATCGTCTGCGAGTCTTATATTTATGTACCGAGACGTGAAATGAGCGTCCTACCTCGCAGGGAGACTGAATCTTGGCAGTGCCTCCTGTGCGTGAACTTCGCGGAGGAGCCGGAGGGCGAGGCGGGCGAGGAGAGCGAGGCGGGTGAGCTGACGGGGCGCGTGCGCCGCATCGCAGAGCGGATCACGCTGGAGCTGTACTGCCAGTACGAGCAGTCGCTGCCCTTCCGCGAGCCCGTGCCGCCGCACAACCGGCACTACCACACCAAGGTAGCGTACTCGCCTACTTCGCTTCGTCTCCCGCCTCAGCCTCGGCGAACTAAACTTCCACCGTCACGGTTTAGATTCAGCGGCCCATGTGTCTGGACATGATCCGGTTGAAGCTTCAGCCGAGCGCGGAGGGACGGTACACGCACATCTCGCAGTTCGTCGCCGACGTACGGCTACTCTTCCGCAACGCCTACAGATATAATCCGGTACGCTCAGTGCTTTGTACTTTCGTCCCCTTAATATTGTTCAGTTGCATATTATACCATTCAACAATTGATTTTGTTACGCAGCCGGATTCCCAAATCAATAAGGACGCAAAAAAGTTAGAGGACTTCTTCGACGCGCAGCTGCTGAAGTGGCTGCCCGACTACACGTACTGGGGCGGGGAGGGCTCGCCGCCCGCCAAGCGCGCGCGCTGCGACTGACCGGCGCCTGTCGCGCTCGCTCGCGAGGGTATCGGTGCGAAGTAATACTTGAGTGAAATTCGTTTGGAACTAAACAGTCCAGCTTATCTAAAATCTTCAAAAAGTTATAGTTTTATTTCGAACTCAGGTGCATCTGTTTGCGACGTGTTTGAAGTTGTTCACATGGCCAGTTATATGACACAAAATGTCACGTGTAAATATTTGAAAGTGGTTAATTATTATTATACCGTGTATGATGTGGAAACAGAGTGTTAGTTGTGATACTGGACAGGAGTCGAGATAAAATGTTCTTAAGTATTCGACGTAGATAATCTTAATATTTTCTATACATTTCTTATAATGTAGAAGTTCCTCTGAAATATTACGAAAAAGATTATATGTTATTAATATATTATTCGTATTTAAAGGACCTTCCTATGTCGTACAGCATCAACTATTTCGTTTTGTTATTTGAAGGTACACAATCTTATAGAGTAATACCGCACTGCAGATGTAACTGTTAGTGTAAGATAACACATAATACTGCCTCGGTATCACAGTTTTCTGGTTTAGAATAACTCGTTAAACTTATACACATATATTGTTATTTAACTGTGATAAAAAGAAAACCATGTTTGTCATTTTACATGATGGAAGTTTTCTTCAGGCTCCTTTCTTAAATACGATACAATTGTATTACTTTAATTATATGTCACACCTTAAATCCAGTAAGTTTCGAATTAAATACATAATATCGTAATGTACATTTCAGAATCTTCTTAACATATATCTGTAGGAGGTAAAAATCTGCAATGTTACAAGCATTCATAAAATGTCGGAGCCAACGGATGCTTTGAGTTTATGTGTACAGGTTGATGACCTACGCGACGACATATTACTTGTAACGTGTAACCTTGTACATTATGTTATAATATAAAAATGCACAAATCACACTATTATTAAGTTTTATTTTAGGAACATTTGGTATATGCGTTTATATTAGATTGCGCCATCAAAGACTGAGTTATCTAATGGAACTATTATTTTGAAAAAAATGACTTGCGATATAATCTTATGACAATTTAAATGAGTATAACTATGTACAAAAATCAGCTAGAATTTCTTTAAATACTGCCATCATAGCACAACGATCTTTATTGTGCAATTGTCTAGAACTTGTTCTGGACTAAGATGAAAGTCTACTGTTTATTTAACTAAATAATTATGTTTTATTTATTATTTTGTAATTGTATGGCAGTACAGTTTGACTAGATAAGAATATACTTAAAATGGTCATTACTAAATAATTATGTTTTATTTATTATTTTGTAATTGTATGGCAGTACAGTTTGACTAGATAAGAATATACTTAAAATGGTCATTTTACTTATAACAATATATTATTTCAGCTTTTAATTTTCATTATGCTCTCTTAATTTGATTAAAATCTTATAATTTTTAGCATTAATATGCAATTCAAAGTGAGTTAAACTCCGTTGGAATTACATTGTTGATGTTGGCCGGTATGTTGCTAGACTAGGCTCTATGTTGTTTCATATTTTAGATATTCTCATAATTATTACTATTACCTTAGAAAATAAATATCATTTATCTGATTTGCGTTTTATTTCTTGTAAAATTCTTTTTAACACATACATTATATATTAAATAATCAAATGATCACTATCGAATTAAATGCTGCAGTCACTAATGCATGTTATTCTTTTTTTTTCACATATATATGTAATTAAAATCAATTAGTGAAATAACTAAGAGTACTACGAACAAAGCGCTAAAATTGAGTAAATCGAACTTGATTATTGTAGAGTGTTACCTGCAATATTCAAGTGGCAACAACATATTGCAACGTCAACTGAATGTCACCCTTGACGTATCGGAAATAAAAGAGAAAATCAAAAGTAGAGGTCACCGAACACCAATGCGATGACAGTTCGATAAACTGATAATATCTACAATAACCAATCGCGTTGTGTTTAAACTTTAACAACGTTGTCTTTGTTTTTAATTGTCATTTTAATTCTAAATGTAGAACGGTTTGCCAACTTTACAAAAGTATAATTCGTATAAATCAGTCTGGTGCTTATCGCTTATTGTCATTACTCATTTGTCGAGTAATTATTAGTTAGCGTAGTGTTTTGTCAGTTCTACGTATCCAAGCGTAGCAGAGGTGTTGTACAAAGTTAATAAAACATCGAAAAGACGCAACTTCTTCACAGGGAATAAAGCTTTTTTGTAGGTTAGTGACTCCAAAAGGTTAATGACTTACTTAAAACATTGTTATTCAACCTTAGTTTATAGTACCTTTCATTAATTATTTGAGTTCGAAAGTATTTTAATCAGATGTTATGTTAGAAAATAAGATTCAAATTTTATCACCCAATGTATGTATATTACGCGAATAATAATAAAGAATACCCAATAAAATTCTATTAAGTTTAATACATATTAAATTAATATGCAGTAATTGAATTAAATAAATAAGCTACAAATAACAATAATTGAATATATATTCTATTTCTTAGGACAATAGGGCTTGTAATATTGTTAGCAGGTACTCAGTTGTACATTTCATGAAACTAAAAGCTCTAAAATAGCATTCAAAAAATTACTTATCAATTCCTACTTAAACTGGTTTGTAAAAAAATGTTTCATGTCTCTTATGGCACAAAGCTGCCTTTTTTAAATCAAAATATTGGAGATTTTTATTTATTCAAAGTATATATGACAAGACATTGAACCTTTATCTCTTTTAGCTTAGTAAGAGCAGTTATATGAGTTTATTGAGCTCTTATATCGAGTTGAGTGTGTAGCTGACGCTTTTATCGATAATTAGGACATCGACACCTTATCTCCGTAGTTTATTATTGTTTGCGGTTGAAAGAACTATGAAAAATAAATGTTATCTTTTTTTAGTCTACTATCTATATTAATATATGAAAGACTTGAGGATCTTGGCCTCTCACGCCTGTTCCTTTATCGTCCTATATACTGAGATCTCTATTTACACAAGGGGCACTTGAGGCTAGTGCCCAGAGGGGTCATTAATTAATAATTCTGTATCGAAACGTTTTTGCAAAATATCAATAATGGGGCGGCAATTTTACAGTTGTCAGTGGAGGTGCTAACGCTGAATTCGGCACTGTATATACTCCTGCATGTCGGTCACGAGTAACAATTGATGTATTATGAATCTATACATTTTTCATATCGAGTATAGGGAAATTATTATTATCAGTATATACCGCCGTGAGTGAGTTTACTAATGTCAGCAGTAGCAGGGCAGCAGACATGCGTCTCATAATCCTGGAGGACGCGTCGGTGGTGGCGGACTGGGCGGCGCGCTTCGTGCTGCAGCGCATCACGGAGTTCGCACCGGGCCCGGGCCGCCGCTTCGTGCTGGGCCTGCCCACCGGCGGCACACCGCTCGGCATGTACCGCCGCCTCATCGACTTCTACAAGGAGGGCCGCGTCTCCTTCAAATACGTCACCACGTTCAACATGGACGAGTATGTCGGTCAGTGTCGCTCCGACTTTTCTCTTCGACGTCGAGTAGACGAAAATCGTAAATCGTCTCGTAAATCGTAAAACTCGAAGTCACCAAGTTTGTCGCTGCAGGCCTTCCGCGCGACCACCCAGAGTCGTACCACTATTACATGTGGAACGAGTTCTTCAAGCACATCGACATCGACCCGGCGCACGCGCACGTGCTGGACGGCAACGCGCCCAACCTGGTCGCCGAGTGCAAGCGCTTCGAGGACCTCATCGCGGAGGCCGGCGGAGTGCGTCTCTTCATCGGAGGTTTGTGGCGACGCCTCGCGTGCCGAAGCTCTCGCTGGCGCTCATTGAGAGGTCGGTTTCGTGTCGGCAGGTATCGGCCCCGACGGCCACATCGCGTTCAACGAGCCGGGCTCGTCGCTGGTGTCGCGCACCCGCGTCAAGACGCTGGCCTACGACACCCTGGAGGCCAACAAGCGCTTCTTCGGCAACGACATCTCCAAGGTTCCGCGCCAGGCGCTCACCGTCGGCGTCGGCACCGTAATGGACGCCAAGGAGGTTCGCTATCTCGCCCTCTCTAGCCGAAATCGAAACCTCTAGCATCGAAATTGTCAATTGAAACTTTTACCTGCTTACTAAGTTTATTCAGAAACATTCGATCGCTTCGTAGCGAACGATCTGTGAAAACTTTAGTAATATCAGGGCCGGATTATCTATTAGACAGTGTAGGCAGACCAAAATGTGGAAATAGTTGAAGCCGAATATATTTTTCTTATTTGAATTTAATGTCAGTGTGTCTTAGTAGTATAGTAAAAAAAAAACGTTGAATAAAAATTTAAAAGTTTAAAGTAAATTATGAAAAAAATATAAGTTACAAAAGAGTAGAGGAGCCAAAAATGGGCATCGCCTAATGGCACATGACCGTGCGGTCCGCAGGTGATGATCCTGATAACGGGCGTGCACAAGGCGCTGGCGCTGGCCAAGGCGGTGGAGGAGGGCGTGAACCACATGTGGACCGTGTCCGCCTTCCAGCAGCACGCGCAGGCGCTGTTCGTGTGCGACGAGGACGCCACGCTCGAGCTGCGCGTCAAGACCGTCAAGTACTTCAAGGTGAGCCGGCACGTTCGTTCCTTGCTAAAGTGTAAATGCTGCATGCACGTCCACGATCACTAATTGAAAATCGACTCGAGCGATCGATCGCTCGTTTCACTTAAGACTGATGTTAGCTGCTGTTACATGTTTTTCTAGTATTTCGGGGTAATATAAACGTTCCACTACCATGACATTAACTTTATGTGATATTGTTATATCAGTTTATTTATTGATAAAATAATGTCACAATTTCTTTTGATATGGAAAACAAAATTGGGCTAAAAATATATAAATATTATAATAAATAGAGGGGCCTAAAATGAATCCCTGGGTGGAGAAACTTCCATTTCAAACAGCTTCAGGAGATTTTTGATTCTTTTTACTTTTAAATTTTGTAACAATGAGATCAAGAGCTCATTTAGTAGTGTTTCGTGTCCTCTTCAAAAGCTTGTTTTTTTATCGTAAAGGATTGCTTTTGAGCTCCGTAGGTATATCGGTGTTATAAAAGGAACAATCGGTATTATAAAGTAGAAGACGTTATCATCTCAAATTAAGTGACGTCGGTGCATGTCGGTGGACGTTGGGTGCTCACACGGGTGCGGGTCGCTTGAGAGGAAAGGTTGATGATATGAATATAGTGTTTTCTTTAAGCACTCTGAGAGTTCGTCATCATAAAAAGTAAATTTTGGGTCTGTGTGCGGTGTGCGCGCAGGCGCTGAGCGGCGAGCACCAGAAGATGATCGCGAGCGTGCCCGTGCTGCAGCAGCACGTGCTGCACTGAGCACCGAGCACTGAGCACTGAGCACCCAGCTCTGCGCACTGAGCCGAGCCCTGCCCCGAGCATGTGGTCCGTAGTACACGAGCTGTCCTCTCTGTTGCGCAGAGTCTGATGGGCGAGCACAACAAGCTGATCGCCGACGCGCGATGATGACTCACATTCCAGTGCGGATGCATCCTCACATTATAATATAAAAGATTACTACTTAGCTTTACGTTGGGCTTTCGCTTTATTTGAACAAGCGTATAAAATACGTCGTGTTACAAGTTATTGTATTCAATAAGATTTATCAGAAATGTATTTTAAATTTTTTATATCTTTATTTTTTAACAATAAATATATTTTTTTACAAAAATCCGTTCTTTTTCTTTACCTTAAAGTCTACGAAATACAAAAATAATGTATTTTACAGTTTTTTGCCTTATGGGACCAATAAATATGAATTTAAATAAAACAAATTTAATAATTTATGAACATTTTTGCAAAAAAATTCATATAGCCTATTGGAAATACTGGATTGAATAAAACTATAATATAAAATGTAGTCAATATTTCGTCTTTGAGCCAATAAGAAATAACTCGAGTGTACAAAATATTGCCGCTCGGCTACCAGTCGGCTACCGGTCGGCTACCAGTCGGCGGGCGCGCGCGCGGCCACGCGACACATGCGCGCCAGCAGCGCCGCCAGCTGCAGCGGCGACGCCAGCCCGTCCGCCACGCGCAGGTGCGTGCGGCCCACCTCGCGCACGAGGCCGAGGCGCAGCTCCTCGTCCGCGTCCAGCGTCTTGCACACGCGGAACACGTTGCTCACGATGTCCTCCGCCGCGTAGCCCAGCTTGCACAGTTTGGCGATCACCTGGGGGTGGACCCAAAAATTGTCCCATCCCAAAAACTTTTTCGAAAAATAAAATGAATATATATGTATATATATCTAGAGTTTTAAGCATACCTTGTAAGCCTCGTGAATGTCCTGCCGGATGCAAGCCTCGAGCATGCCGCGCACGAGCATGGGATGCGGCTCGTCGCACACTTTGAACACGTGGTCGGGGCTGACGTGCGCGAAGCCCTGCGCCGTGGCCTGCAGGTTGTTGAGTGCGGCGCGCAGGTCGCCCTGCGCGGTGAACACGACCGCGTTCACGCCCTCCTCCGTGTACGACAGCTGTTCCTTTTCGCACACCTCTATCACCTGAAAAACTAATTTTATTAGAGTAAATGAATTGCAAAGTCTAATTATTAGACTTTTAATGTAGTCTGACTTTATTGTAAATACAGATCTAAGATCTTTGAAATCCATGAATATATTACATATAAATTACGATGCATCTTACACATACAAGAAATACTATATAATTCTAGATTTTTTTATATAAAAAATATATGATTAAGAAATATTATTAACCACTAAAAAAGGGTTCTCAAGTAGGCATAACACACAAATATAACATATATTTTTTAGATCTTAAAATAGAAAAATGCAAAATAACAGTGTTAGTTCCACTTAAGAACAGTAAAAAATTGTTGAATTGTAATACAATAATTGGAATACATAACAAGGTACATTCAATGTACATTCTTAAACTGATTACAATTTCTTGAAACTAAAATAACCTGTACCTTGGCCATTATCTGAGCATCAGTAAGCTTGGTATAACGCAGGACAGCACAGCGAGACTGTATAGGCTCTATGATTTTTTCACTGTTATTTGCAGCAAGTGCAAATCGCGTCGTGCTTGAATAAAGTTCCATGGTCCGGCGTAAGGCCTGCTGTGCACCATCAGTCATACTGTCTGCTTCATCTAGAATCACTATCTTGTGTCTTCCGGGTGGCAGTGTTACCTGGGTTGTTATATGGAATAAGTTAATTATAGAAAGGTGGTTGATGCAATGCATTGCTTATTTTTACTTTTTAGACCATGATAAGTTTTATTGAAGGGAATTAAGAAGTATAAATCTTCAACATTATTTGTGTCACAAAAATTAAATGAAATTTTCAAGACTTTTTCTTTTGAAAATAACTCCGATGTTAAATAATTAAAATTGTTGAAATAGTTTGTACATGTTGATACCAACCTTTTGCTGGGCAAACATTTTAATCTTGTTACGCACAACATCAATTCCACGATCGTTGGAAGCATTAAGCTCAAGCACAGCGTCTTTAAAAGAAGATCCGAGGAGTGCTCGCGCCAAACAAAGAATTGTAGTTGTTTTGCCGACTCCCGGTGGACCAGCGATAATAATATTAGGAGCATTGCCGGTGCGTGCAAAAACCGACAACCTCGATACTGTATCCTCGTTGCCTACGATGTCTGTAAATTTCTGTGGTCGATATTTCTCTATCCACGGTAAATTGGAAGTCGTTTTGCTTGGACCAGGTGCCTTGCTAGGTTTTGGGTCCACCTCATCGACTTCCATAATAGTTACATCCTCGTCACTCATTATACTATTTAAACTTTTACTCTAAATTATACATATAATTGATGAACTTAAATTCTTTATTATTGCTTTATGCATCTAAGAAAACAAAATGAGAAATAATAAAAACATGGAAGGTAAAAGAGCGCGAATTTTACATTTACAAAACTCGAAACCAATGTCAAAATAGTAAACTTCAAAAAGTAGTGGTTCAGGCAGGGTTGCTTATACCTATTCACCTAATTCCCTAAAAATCAAAGCGAAAATCCCCAAATTCGGTGGAAAAAAAGTCCAATTCCCCACAAATTCCCCTCACAGGGGGTATTTGTTTTTATTAAGGCTTATATTATAGGTATAAATTTGAATACCTCCCTGTTTTTTTATTGCGTCTCTACTAGTCAAAGTCATTAAGAAAACTATCTTGTCTGTGTGTAGTCTGTTTCAATTAAATGTTTTAATATTTTTTAAATAACTGGCAGGCACCACTGAATTTTCATGTGCTTAATTTGTGTTTATAATTCATATCAGACTCGGCGGTGAAGGAAAACATCGTAAGGTTCCATCGGTTGCACCAAATTATATAGGTGTGTGACTACCACTGGTATAAGGGTTAGAAATATAATTTTCCAATTGGCTCAGCTAGAAGTAAATAGGTATTTTATATGAAGGATAGCTTCATATTATTCTGCCACTACCACCAAATATTCTCTTATCTATCACGATTTCCTAATTTTATACAAAGGATTTTGAAAAACTATTTATAGCAACATATTGCAAAGCCAACTTAATAGCCAGAGGTAAAATAACCGTGAACGGACTTCATACTTGATGTATGAGGTTCTGTAAATTGGTTATGGTTTTTACATTAGTCGGTGTTTAATAAGTACCTATAAAATACTCCACATCCAACAACCCGCATTGAAGCAGCGTGGTGGAATATGCTCTCTATCTCATCAAGGGGAGATGAGGCCTTAGCCCAGCAGTGTGAAATGTACAGGCTGTTAATGTTGTAATGAAAATATAATACAAGAAACATTGAACATCTAAAAAAAAATAAAAAATAATATACACATATTTATTTTATTTTCGATAACTTTGTATCTGTTTATATTTTAGAGACATAAACTGGAATATTAAATGTCATTCATCATCAGAATTCAGAACTGAACGGTGAAGTGTGTATTGACAGTGACAGCTGACAATGATAACGAAACGAAATCTCGTTTGTTGTAAAATAGAATCGTAAACACTCAAATGTCTTATATTAATATAGGTTTCAGATCTATTTTCTTTTAGTTTTATGAAGTTTTAATTATCTAATATAACTTATTTTCATTTTAGCGATTCGTTTGTTGTATTTAGTTTTTATAAATCATAATTGTAATTGTGTTTGATTTTATACCGTGTACTGGTGAATCATCATCCCAAAACAAGTGTTATCTCTGCAATATACCTTAAGGATTCATATAGAGGTTTTTTTCGAATAAAAAGTAATTTTTATAGTTATTGAAATTTAATTAATTTGAAACTTTGTTGAAATAAATAATATTTTGAAAAAGTGTTTAAAGTATAATGGACTGCACTAGCTATTTTTTATAATCGAAAATAATTAATTTTGTTCTCAGTATAATCTGTTAATATTGACATTCATATACTATTTTTTAAATCTTAAAGATGGAGTGGTTATTTGGTCACCGAATGACTCCAGAGGAGATGCTGAGAAAGAATCAGCGAGCATTAAATAAGGCCATGCGTGATCTTGACCGGGAGCGTCTTAAGATGGAACAGCAGGAAAAGAAAGTCATAGCGGACATCAAGAAACTTGCAAAGGATGGGCAGATGGTGTGCTTTCATAACATAACTATAGTCTATTCCTATCAAAGTAGGAAGAAACATAAATAAACCTTAGATTTATGTATTTCATGTGATTTGCTAAAAACCCAGCTATATTGTGCACTACTAAGATTTATAATACAACACTATTATACTCAACGACTTGTATCCACTTTAATTTTACTTCCAAAATTCCGATAACATTTTTGTGGAAGTTCCAAATGCCATTTTTTAGCACATCCATAGTGAATATCATAGATTAATCAACCTCATCTCTCTCAATATCAACCAATGATTCAATTTGCTGTCAAATGTTGTTTTTTTGGCTTTTCTCCACTTATGTTTGAAATAGAGCATATAATTATATATGCTGTACTTAAAGTTTCTTGATTGTTTCAAAGAAAAATATCAGTTATATGCTCTCACTGGATTTGGACGGTCACAGTCTACAGGACACAGATAAAAATAATAGGATATGAGACAATTTTGTAACTGCCAATTTACATAGAAACATTTTTACAGGATGCTGTAAAAATAATGGCGAAAGATTTAGTGCGCACACGGCGCTATGTGCGCAAGTTCATGTTGATGAAAGCAAACATTCAGGCTGTGTCCCTCAAGATACAAACACTCAAGTCTCAAAGCAGCATGGCGCAGGCCATGCGCGGCGTCACGCGAGCTATGGCGACTATGAACAGACAACTCAACGTCCCACAGATACAAAAAATATTGCAGGTCGTATATTCTTATTGTCATAGCATATTGATTTATTTGTAATGTGTAATTGCCAGCCCGTGGGAAATTGTTGTCATATTATAATAATAATGAAAATTAACTCATCCAATCCGATCAATCAATAGGAATTTGAGAAGCAATCAGAAATAATGGACATGAAGGAGGAAATGATGAATGACTCCATAGATGAGGCGATGGAGGCCGACGATGATGAGGAAGAGAGGTGAGCGAATATTACTAAGACGATTTTCGAATGGTATAGCATAGCAGCACATATAGGATCTATATATATCACAAAGATCTCATTAAAATGCATAACTCTCGACAGCGACGCGGTGGTGTCTCAGATCCTGGACGAGCTGGGGCTGCAGCTCAACGACCAGCTGTCGGGCCTGCCGCAGGCCACCGGGTCCCTCGCCGTCACCGGTATCATTTCAAAGTTCGGTATCATCGAGTGCCGCCCGCCGAAGGGTTCCAACATACTCCGTTACTCGTTGCAGCGAAGACGCCGGCGGCGGCGGCGGTGGCGGGCGGCGCGGGCGGCGCGGGCGGCGGCGGCGCGGGGGGCGGCGCGGCCGACGCCGACGCCGAGCTGCAGGCGCGCCTCGACAACCTGCGCCGCGAGTAGCGCCCCGCTGCCCGCGCCCCGCGCCCCGCGCCCCGCTCACGTCGCCGACTCGAGGCCCGCGCGGCTTCCTTCGGCCCGCCCCGTTCCCTTTCAAAGCTCCCCGAAGAGGTTTAATCTCAGATACAATGTTAACTTACACGCCGACGTAGCGGAGTGTCGTTGGATGTACAGCTTACTCGAGTGTTGTCGATTGCCGAATGTAAATATATCGCATATTATATTATTGCAATAAAAAGTTACAAATGACGATGTGTGGACTTTTTCATTCTAATTGAGTATTAATATATTTCCTGCCGAGTCACATTTCACTATAGTAATGAATTTAAGTAAACACCTGTTCGAACTTGTAACTTCGAAAGAAATGTTCAATTATGAACAGAAATATAAATAAAACACATTTACTAAGTATATAAATAGTTAGTGTTATATTCAAACTCACTCGCTTACTTACCGCCATAAATATTTGAACACCATTTCCATGATTACGTTCCCATCGCGCACATACACCTCTCGCATCTCTCTCCTCTATATGTTGTATATTTTCCGTAGGCCGTAACAGATTCTCTCTATACCATTTATAAATTGCAAGATTTTTCGACGTCGGTGGATGTACCCGTTACGAGTATGTTAAAACGTAATCAAAGGTGATCAACAGTCGGGGTGAGCATGAATGAAAACAAAACGAGTCCGTCTAATAATTTATTCATTTGCGAGTGAAGACACTACGTAGTACAGTTGTAACACATTTAATAAAGGATTACACAAAGTAACATTCAATAATGACATCTAAAATTACACATATATTTTAAACTCTGACTACCTTACTGCTAACAATAAGTTACAAATATCGACGAAACGATTTGTCCACGAAGGTGCGCCCAGCGGTCCCTGACACCGCGTACTGCTTCATCCTCTAATTAAAATAGTTTGTTTCATAATCAATATCTGATTTGCTTTCGATCGAGCCGAGATGGCCCAGTGGTTAGAACGCGTGCATCTTAACCGATGATTTCGGGTTCAAACCCAGGCAGGCACCACTGAATTTTCTTGTGCTTAATTTGTGTTTATAATACATCTCGTGCTCGGCGGTGAAGGAAAACATCGTGAGGAAACCTGCATGTGTCTAATTTCAACGAAATTCTGCCACATGTGTATTCCGCCAACCCGCATTGGACCAGCGTGGTGAAATATGCTCTAAGCCTTCTCCTCAAAGGGAGAGGAGGCCTTTAGCCCAGCAGTGGGAAAATTACAGGCTGCTGATCCTAATGCTATTGTTCATATTAAAACTCATAAAACATTTATTCTTATTTCCGAGAATTATTACATTTTTTATCACCTTAACCACTAAGATGGAAGGTCCTTTGTACAGTCAATAAGTCAGATGACAGTGACCGCTTGCACCGCAAATTTTTCGTCTTCCGTTTTCTACAATATGTATTTATACAAAACATTATATATTTATTACGTATTTAAATAATTTCATTTGTCCAAATGTCTAGATATGTATCAAGTCGCCCGTTCTATTGGCCCTCACTATGTACACCCAGGGTTGGGCAGCATTTGAATTACTTGTAATTAAAATATAAATACGTATTTGGTATTTCCATTTCAATGATTACTTCCTTAAAATGTAATTTGTATTTCGAACACCCGACGCGTGACGCAGAGGTATTTTGTAATTAGTATTTCAAATAGTTGAGGCTTCAAAATACATTTAAACAATGTACCTTGTTATGGAATATATCCAGAAGAGTCAAATCGGCTCAAATAATAAAAGACTGTCTTGGACATCAGTTAATATATCTCTCTTTATGATTTTGTGGTGCAGCTTATGAGAAGCAAATCAAAATTAAATACCTTTTTTGCAAAGTTGGAAAAGAGTAACACTTTCTCTGCCATAGAATTAGAATACTTGGAAGAATTCATTGAAGTATTTAAACCAATTGCTACAGCTCTTGATTACACTCAGGGTAACAATTGTTACTATGGCCAACTTCTGCCTACTTTAATGTATGTAAGGACCAGATTAGATCGACTGCAGGGTAGCGCCTTTTACTCTCATTTTACTCTCATTGTACCACAACTTAAAGAGAGCTTGGAAAAAAGTTTTTAGACTTTCACCTGAAGTAAATAGAGCCAAATTAGCGTCATGCTACCACCCTAGTTATAAAATGCGTTGGTTGCCAGAAAGCGTCACAACAGATGAGAGGCAAAGAAATCAAAATCTTGCCATTCATGCCTTAGAGACAAGTTACAAAAAACATGAAATAATGCCTGGAAGCAGCAGGAGGAGAGCACCACTAGTAAAGAAGATGATGATTTTAATGTTTTTGACAGCAGAGACAGTGATCAACCACAGACATTTAAAATGGAGTTAGAGTTGGTCAGCTTCCTTAACGATAAAAGCAAAGAGCTTCCAATTCTTGAGCGCTATCCAAATATAAAAAATGTATTTATACAATTCAACACAAGTTTGTGCTCTTCAGGACCCGTAGAAAGATTATTTTCCTTAGCCGGTTTTATTCACTCTCCAGCAAGAGGATGTTTGTCGGACAATACATTCAAACATCTAGTTTTTATGAAAGGGAACTCTGGTTTTGAAAATTCCTAAAAGTATTCGACACCCTCTCACATATACACGAGCAGGATCTGCGACCGACGGGATGAAATTATACGAATTTGCAAATACTAAACATAGCATTGTGAATGCATAAAAAAAACATAACTCATTCACATTTTCTTATTATGTATTTTGTAATTTGTATTTCAATTCAGGCATATCATCTGTTTTGCCCCGCCCTGTGTACATCAAGTAAATTACGGAGGAACTTTGAGATTAAACCTGAAGTGCGCAAATATTACCCATACCCTGCGCAACATAAAGTGAACGGCGGCGGCGTACGTAGAGCTTGCGAGTGTGTGATGGACTCTGGACGACATAAGCTGGCGGCCGTGTTCAGACGTGAAAATCATTTATATTCAGCATCTGAGTTAAAGTCAGTTTGAGTAAAAATAAATATTGTCACTTTATTCGCGTCGCGTGCTAGTGATATACATAAATATTTAAAATGTTGGTAGCCATCGAAATTAAATGGCACTCCAGCATCGGACTGAATCAATTTCTAACGACGTCAGTTCAATCGAAATTTAACAATAATAATAGATATAAATGCTTTGCACGTTGACCTCATCACACAATATTTTAAGTCACTAAACATAATCCAAATGCGACTATTTACTTTGGAAGAAGAACACAAATAAAAGGTAGGTTGCTACTTATTAGAAAACGATCCACTTTCGGCGGACACTACTCGAATAAACAAACAGTGTGCTCGCACTGGATTCACTCGTCCAGCAGTAAAGATAGTCTATACAAAAATATAAGGGATCAGTCTTATCGCTAACGCTACGTGTAGGTAACGACGACACACGCGGTCACAGTGGGAAGACTTGCGGAACCGGATATGTAAGAGGAGCGGACGATTGTCCGGACTAGGGTAGCGTTCGAAGGGAGCGCACTCGGGGCCGAGTGTAGTGGTAACGAGTGCCGAGATAGGTAACCCTAGTGGTAGGCTCGATCATTTGGCACTGCGCGTTTGCGACCGCTTCGAGCTTCGAGGGTCGACCGAGTCGAAGGTGAATACTTATAAAACATATCACAGACGCATTCACCGCGATCGTGACCTGTGCTCCTTTTATATAAATACAATAATACTGTACGTTCTGTACTCTAAAAATGTATTTTTTTTTATCCAATTAAACATTCGTCAGAACTCAGAAGTCATCTTTACGGAAGATCGATAAAAATGCCTAAGGCATGAAGTTACGTTCACAACGGGCTAGGATGAACTTAAAAACAAAGAGCAGATGAAACTCTTCGCCCGCGAGCCCGACGCTACTGCGACGCGGCCACCGCGCGGGCCGGCTCCAGGGCGCTCAGCGCGATGCCCAGCTGGCCCAGGTAGTACGTCGACATCACCAGCGCCTGTAACCATCCCGTAACGTTCACTCCGCTCCGGAAACCTATGGAATCGTAACATATGGCATTCGATGTCGCACCTGATTGTAAGGCACCGGCTCGGCGAAGAGGCCGTAGCCGAGGATGGCGTCGGACAGCAGGAAGAGGAGAGCGCCGGGGCGCTGGTAGCCGGCGCGCGCCGAGCCGCGCCACGCCATGGCGGCGAGCAGCAGCGCGTAGGCCGGCACGAGCGCGCGCAGCGGCGCGGGCGCGGGCACGGCGCGCACGTAGGCCAGCGCGCCCGCGAACAGCGCCAGCGCGGCGCCGTACGCGCGCGGCTGCGAGCCGAAGGCGAGGATGTACGCCACGTGCGCGCCCGCAAACGCCACCATGCCCGCCACGAAGTGCTGCGGCCACACGAGCAGGGCGTCGCCCACCGCCGACAGGGCCAGGCCCGTCGCCACGTAGTGCGCGTACCGCCGTCTTTGGGGGCGAAGTGAATTCCATCGATGATATCAGTATTGAAGGCGCAGTTTTCGGAACAGCGTTAAATATGCGACTGGGTCGACGTTCCACTTTTAAACCTCGCTAGAGAGGCAAGTTCGTGTGATTTATATTAATAATGAAAACAAATAGACCTAAACGAATTTATTTATTCTCGTATCTATTAAAAAGATAACAAAATAGTCTTAGTCTTAATAATTTAAAAATTAGACTTTTAACTGACGTGGATACGGCTGGCCTTGTGTACTTCAGTTATTTTCACAGTATAATGTCGTATGGCATCCTACCCTGGGGTAATGCAGCTGCATTAGCAGCCCGTAAATGTCCCACTGCTGGGATAAAGGCCTCCTCTCCCTTTGAGGAGAAGGTTTGGAGCATATTCCACCACGCTGCTCCGATGCGGGTTGGCGGAAAATGCAGCTGACATGAATACTATTTTTGTACTGCAGGAGAGGGCTATTCGTGCAATTTATAACCTGGGCCTAAAAGATTCGTTAAGAGGTAAATTTAAAGAAATTAAAATAATGACTGTCGCTTCTCAATTTGTTTTTGATAATGTTATTATGTATGTTCGCAAAAACATAAATGATTTACCCAGAATTTGTGACGTAATTCTATTAACACTAGGAACAAAAATAAACTTGTTACTCTAAGTACCCGATTACACAGGGTTAGTAACTCTTTTTTGGGGCAATGTATACGTTTTTACAACAGGATCCCAGAGAACGTTCAAAATTATTCAATTATAAAATTTAAAAAAATCGTCAAAGAGCGTTTGTGTGCTAAAGGATATTACAAGACTAATGACTTTTTAGTTGACTGCACACCTTGGGAATGAAATGATCGCCTCAAGGCTGTTTCAAATAACTAAAATATAATTATTATTGTACATGCAAAATGGTAAAAAAAAAAAATCCTGAGCTGAGTTTCTTTCGCCGGTTCTTCTCAGGTCCGAGGTGCTAAATTCCGAACCGGTGGTAGATTTTTGTGTATCAATAAGCCAGTGTAAACACTTCTATATTGAATAAAGATTTAAAAAAAAAAAAATGAAAAATATGAAAAAAAAATAAAGATTTTTGACTTTGACTTTGACTTTGACTTCGACAAAGTCACCCGGCCAGTCACCCTTGTGTGGGACAAGGAATGACAAAGATAATATCACTACATTTTTTGTGAAAGAAAATGTCGAAAGGCAAATTTTTATATAAATTTAAAAAATGTAGTGTTTTTTTAATTATATTGTTTATAATACAAAAAAAAGAAAAAAGAAGAGATTGGAAGATCAATTAGCTCACGGAAACCAGAAATAGCACCAGGTTCTGATCAATGACAAACGAAGTACTAAAATCAATGCCAATGATTGCCCCAATTATAAAAAATATTTAACGAAATAGTATAAACAGAAAATATACCAGAATATTGTACCCAATCAATATTATCTACTATTTCATAAGAAAGACAAAATAAATATTGGCGACTACTATATACAAAGTGTTTTCAGAAGTTATGCTATTATGACTAAGTAACAATCAGCTTAGATAAAAATTAGTCCCAGGAGCAAGCTGGATTCAGGAGTAATATCTCGGCTTTCAGGCCAATTCACGTTCTAAGACAGATACTTCAAAAATACAGCGAATATAATTCATTACATTATTTGAGTTTCATAGTGTTTTATAAAGTGTTCGACTCTCTAGAACTCAGCTATATGTTACATATATGAGAATCATTAGAGCGCCAAGGTGGCCATACAAATTGTATACGTATATTGAAAGCATTTATGGAAAAAGCACAACAAACATAAAACTGGATACTCCGGGCGAAAGAGGAGTCCGTCTATATTTAAATATAGATATTCATGAAATTAAATGGGATGATGATTTAGGATTCAAGTGAACGAAAATAAATTAAATCATTTAAGATGTGCCCGTCGGCACTGTATAGTACTATACTCTGTTCTCCGATTGCGCCATTGTGGGAAAACTGCTACAGCAATTATCAAAAGAAAGTGCAAATGCAGGTCTTTCAATGAATATATTAAAAACAAAAATATTAATGAGTAATATTCCAGAAGACACATCAATGTTATTCATAAAAATTAGAATACGAATGAACGAACGAATTAGAACAACTTAATAAGTATATTTATTTAGGACAATCTGTATCACCAACCGAAACAATAGACGTAACAGAACAGCAACAAAATTATAGTTATGTCAAAATAGTACTGAATGGTAATGAAAAGCATATTTAAGTTATAAGAGACAAAATTGTACAGTTAAAGAAGATAAAAGAAAAAATATATTAAATAATATTCAAGCAGCATGGAGTCCATTGAAATGGCTGGGGACTCCCGTCCCATCCGTATGTCGAGGAAAAAGAAAGGAAAGTCACAAAAGTAACAACTAAATTGTATCCAAGGGATAGATGAATTTTGTGGATATTTTATGTTATCGACTAAAATATCCTCATTTTTTTAATGATCTATAATTTTGGATAGGTTTCGATCGGGTCCATCGTAGAAATGATCACTAAATACAAACAATAGGATACAAACTTAATTTTATTATTTCTATAGATTCGATATTTTCCATATTTTACTTTCACTCCCGATTATATTGCTTGGTTGACGATAACTCAAAGAATAATTGTTTAATAACAATGAAACCTCGTATTTGTACTAATTATGAGTAGTGACTCAGTGAACACGTTATGATCTTAAAGAGCTTAATCACCCCTCTCCCACCCTCTCATTCCGTTGAATCCATAAACGTTGTTTGTATTTAATGTTTGAACCTACTAATTTATGAAAAAATAAAGTTTTTATTCCGTCGTTGCGGACTTATACTTGGGTCTGTATTCAATCAACGAATACTACCTTCACGCGTATTTTACCTTCTATGTAATATTGTATACACATTTTTGATTTGTCCTCTCTTACGAGTAATACGCCTCATTCAATAATGTTTTTTTTAATATGAGATTTTAATTTATTTAGGGGCAAAGCACCTTGCACGAGAGAAAACCCGCTAAGGGAGGAGACTTGACTTTGATTGTCAATGTTGTCATGCATGATACATACTGTGGTTGCGGCGCTGTGTGCGCCCGCACCAGCACGCAGAGCAGCAGGCACAGCACGGGAGCGCACTTGAGCGCCGCCGCCGACAGCGAGGGCGCGCCGCCGCCCACGACGAAGTATACGCAAACTGCCTTGAAGAACGGCACCAGCCTCCCACTGCGTCCGACTGCCTTCATCTACACATACACGTACAGGTCAACGATGACGCATTGGCTGGAAGCTGTGGCGAACTAGTGGGTTTTACTTTTATTAAACGACTTCAATAAGGAGGAGGTTCTCAATTCGTTTGTATTTTTTATGTTTGTTACCTCAGAACTTTCGACTGGGTAAACCGATTTTGATGATTCATTTTTTAATTGAAAGCTAGTGTTTCCCGTGTGGTCTCATTTCAATTTGGTCCAGTTTTGATGGTGGCATCTATAAGAAAACCATATAAGTATTAAATTTGTATAAAGTATGTGTACGACAATGGACGAATAACTCAATATGACGCCAACCAATTTTAATGACTGTTTTTTTATTGGAAAGGATACTCTTCAAGGGTATTTTGATGAGAGTTTGGTTAAGTTCTGATTATGGGATCATGACAAAGCATTGGAAGTCTTCAATTCCGAGGAGCAAATGAACGATACTCGGCCGAATCTTTTATAGGATCCCGGTCACCTATCGTAACGTGGTTATGGTCAAGTAATTGTCATAGTCGAATACGATGTTGTTTGGCAGAATTTCTAACTGTCTGTAACCAAATTTTAATCTACTTGCGTTCGTTGTTGCATTACAACATTATGTGTGACCTTATAATGTATGATATTATGTGTGACCGTCATTGCTGGAAGACAGATTTTGTAGTCTCGTTATTTCCGTCAATGATCAATTGTCGTATGGTCAACTTAATAATTTGTTGGCGTCCAAATCCGGTAAATCTATGCATTCCAAACTTCTGACTTGACTTAATGCAACCTATATTTGCCCTATTGCAAAGGTTTTTTTACCAAGGTCGATTATAGCCTATTCGAGGGTGGTACCCTGTCTAGACGATGACTACGTTTTCGATATTTTCTCTGTGCAAAACTTTTTTCATGAAAGTCTATTTTTGTGCTCTTTGTCTATTCTTGCCTTTTTTAACACGCTTATATTAGCTTCACTTGTAACTATGAATATAAGAAAATCTTGGAATCTGGATTTGACCCACTTCGCGGTCTTCGATTACGACTTCGCGGTCTTTGATTTACTTCGGTCTGCGGTTCTGATGACAATACATGACTAGCTAAGAAACGCTATTACAAATCCAATATGGCGGCCTCATCAAGATGGCGGACTGGCTGTTTGAAATCCACTCCCATGATATGGGTATTAAATGAAAGGGTTTGCTTTTGTAATTTTAGTGCGTGCTAAAACCGTATTTTTTAGTTTTAAACTATTTTTATTGAAATTGTCCTCGAAGTAGTTTTTCTCTGTTGAGATAGGCCTTTCTTCCTGACTTCGTTTGTTTCATTTGAACGGCTCTGTCTCATATGGGCAGCACTTAGTAGATCTAATCATATTAAAAAAATACTTAGTGTACATCCGTTCACTAAAAATTAAAAAATGAAAGTGTAGAACTCTAAAAAATATTTTAATCATCATTTGTTATTCATGTTATGTTATAGTATGTGTTGAGTTAGATTTAAAGTGGGTAGATAGTATCCTCCTTGCGTGGTAAATTCATGAGAATGAATAGAAAAAGTAAATTGATTGTTAAGTTGTAGAAGAATTTCAGAATCCAAAATTTCTATACCATAGAATAAGGCTTTATGTAGCCGTGGTAGGGGCAAAGCTCGAAGCGTGCAGCAAGATGTATTAATAGATTTATTAGTAACGCGATAACACTGCATACAATACGTATCGATCGCGATCGTATTACATACATATATATATGTAGGTACAATGTACATACTTAAATAAATACATTGTATAAATAAAAAAATGCTGGCACGTAAAGTACTCATACGTATAAAAAGTCGACGGCTATTCAGTTGGGTAAACAAGTTTGAAAATTTACAGCTTCGCTCATTTAATTATTTATTCAAAATAAGGTTATTAGTTTTTTTATCAGAACGGATGAGTTAAGGCAGCAGTTGAGAAAATTTGCTCTTACATTGTATATTGATACTCATAGTAAATAATAATCGATAATTTCCTTTGATAAATGACCTTTTAAATGGTATAACTATATTTTAATAATTATTATTTGTAGTCGGTGATAGTGAAATAGCCGACATCATTAGAGCGTATATAGAGCACAAATCAACGCTTCCGCGTTTGAGGCGATCTGACGAGTACCTTAACGATACTTGCAACTTCACTTTTTATGAAAATGTTTCAATACAGTCATACTGACGAATACCTATGAAATGTGTTTTACATAAGTACCGGAATGGCGAATTTATATTTAAATAAATAAATTAAAAATATTTAAATATTTAGTGAAAATGTGCATTTTAAAGTTAGCTAAATTAATTAAATTCTACTATGCTAAAAGCTGACACAAATAGACATAAAGACCGGTACTAGAGGTCCAACTAGTCCGGGTGCTTCCGCAATCCGCATTCTGCATTTTTATTTATAGTCACTGTGAAATTGACTTGTCAAACGTAAACTTAATATAAACGAATATAAAACGGTGGGTAATGGGTCAATGCTTTACTGCCCCAATAAGAAAAGTTAAAAAACTCTTGTTATATAAATAATGAGTACAAATGCATGTTATTGATTTTTCATTAAATTAAAATCCCGTGAGCAGCGGACAAACAATACGACGTAGGTACTCATGTCAATACAACGTAAATATATACAATAAAGATATAACATAACAAATAATAATCCATGTATGTATAATTATGATTATTGGCTATTTATAATATTATTAAGATAAAATGAAAATATACAGTATAGTTTCTGCAAAGCTATAAAAGAAATAAAAAAAAAACAAAAGTACAAGATTGTGCAAAAAATACAATAAATAATTATTTAAATTTTTTACAAAAACAAACTACAAATGCCATATGTTTTTTGAGAATTATAAATATTTTAAATATGTACTTACAAGATCAGAAGAAGATATCATTATAGGCATAAACAATTAGCAATATTGTCCTGAAAGCGAAAATAACTGCGCACGAACTAAAACAACAAACAATAACAGGAGTCCGTCCTGCACGACGCGGCACGGCACTGCGAAACAAAAATATTCGATCATCAATGCGACTCTATTATATATACGTATATCTAATAAGTCGTGATATTTGTTAATCACAGCATTTACACTATTTGTTTTGATTTGTGATACATGAAGCGTAAAAATATAGAAAGTATTGAGTAAACTAAATAGTATCATATTTTTTCATAAAATCTATACACATAACACTACCTTTGTTTTGTATGGATTATGTTTCAGTTCAGAAATACTTACAACTGACATTTTTAAAGAATTAAATAATATCATTTAAAATACATACTTCAATGTTATCTAAATTAAGTTTCTATAGAACTCCTTTAATGTAATATATTATGAGACAACATAGAATATTTCGAAATAATTATGTATTATAGGTTTGTTTCAAAACGACAAACAAATGTGTCAATGGGGGTAATGTGACAGTTAAGTTTTTGACGGACTAATGCCAATATGATAAAAGTCATAAAACGAACATTTATTGCATTTTTCGATCTGACTTTTGAGATTTGCAACTTCAAAAGTTAATTGTCACATTAAATTTCTATACAGCTTTGTAATAAATACAGTTTCATAATGCCTAAGAAAAAAACAGGCCAACGCAAAAAAGCTGAGAAACAAAAACAGCGCCAAAAAGAGATCCGTAATGCAAGAGAACACGTCGACTTAGCACAGCATCCATGCAACCTCCCCATGGAATGCGATAAATGCCAAAAGTAAATATATATTTATGATAGCAATACAAAAATAAGTTAATTGATTAGTTTAGCTTATAGTTTTTTATATATTAGGTATTTTTATTGCATACATATGTCTTCAGCATATGTAAATTTTTTAAATGTTTCCATAATATTTAAGTAAATCAAGAATAAATAATTGGTCAATTATGTAGGAAACAGAAAAGCCGAGCATTCTGTTACTTCTGTTCTGCAGTGCAGAGACTACCTGCATGTGCACAGTGTGGAAAAATTAAATGTATGCTCAAGTCTGGTGACTGTGTAGTGAGACATCCTGGAGTTTTTACCACTGGGCTTGGTATGGTGGTAAGTTATTTTAACTTATTTGTTTTAATTGTGAGACAAAATTAGACAAATCAATGTTTCAATTATATTTATTTATATAACCTCAGTGGTTTTCTGTACACATAGAGTAACTATAGGTTCAAGGGATATAACATCTCAGTTCCCAAGGTTGGTGAAAGGAATGGTTCAAATTTCTACAACACAATGTCTATTGGTGGTGCTGACAATTAACATTCAGGTAGGCCATTTGCCAGGCTGCCATTTTATAAAAAAAGGCAAGAAAGTCTAACTCTTACAAATAATTAGTAATATCATGAGAGTATATTAATTCATTGATATTTTGGTTATTATCATAAATAATTAATCTCTAAATTGTAGTATGTTGATATTTAAACTTGTTGAAATGTCTCATAGGGAGCTATCTGTGACTTTTGTGAGGCTTGGGTTTGTCATGGCCGCAAATGTCTGAACAGTCATGCCTGCACCTGCCCCTTAGCTGACGCCGTCTGTCTGGAGTGTGAGAGAGGTTTGTGGCTAAATAAACAGCATACAAAATTGCAAGTTATATGAACATTTATTTATTTATTATACTATCTAATAGTGTTTTACAAATGAAAACAAAATCATATTTTGTGTAAAATAGTTTTTAAGGCATGTGTACAGCATCATCATTTATTATATAAGAGTAGGTGAATTGTATTTTATAGGATTTTTATAACAATTTCTAGGAGTGTGGGAGCACGGTGGCCGAGTGTTCCGCTGCTGTTTCTGCCAAGGCTTCCTTTGCGAGGACGACCAGTTCGAGCACCAGGCCTCCTGCCAAGTCCTGGAGTCGGAAACCTACAAGTGTACGATTCGTGAATTAAAATTTATATCAATCTCAAATCTAATAAAAGATCTATTAAAAGTAATGCTTTCAGTAATCAATTCGGACTTCGATCACTCTGTTCGGCGCGTACAGGTCAGTCCTGCAACCGCCTGGGGCAGTACTCGTGCCTGCGCTGCAAGACGTGCTTCTGCGACGAGCACGTGCGGCGGCGCGGCGCGCGCGCGGCCCGCGGCGCCGTGCCGTGCCCGCGCTGCGCCTACGCGCTGCACCTCACGGCCGACCTCAGCATGTCCAGTGAGTGCCGCGACTCGTACCGCCGCCCATTCGGGGTGACATGTGCTCAATGCTCTGGCAATGTTTCCAGCGCGCTCGCATCGCTACGGACGGCAGGGCACGGCCGCCGCCGACGACGACGACGACGGAGACTACGGAGCGGGTGAGACGTGTGATGTTACTTACGTTTGGAATATTTGAGACGCTGTAGTGCTCACTGAGGTCTATGACGATATATAAAATCTCAGTTCAATAGTCGAGTTGCCACTTGTCATAAGTTTCTTGATATGATGCCACTCGGCACTGTTGATGTGATCTCAGGAGCGAGCGCCGAGGATCTCGTCGAGGTCACAAGGCACCTTACTTACAATTATTTTCTTACAAATCCTGTCAGTGAAGTCTATAGATAATTAACGCGTCGACTAGGCACTTAGTTTCTTACAAGTCCTTTCTGAGAATATTTTGGACATGTATCGAAAGAGTTCTGTCGCTCAGTTGTAAGTTTTAAAAACATAGCACTCAGCTTCTCGTCGACTTATTATATTAGGTCTCATGATGTTTTGCTATCAGGATACGATGGCGATGGAGGGATGGAAGGTGGAGATTATTCGTACTCGGAATCAGACGACGACGACGACGACGAAGAATCTGAGGAGTCATCTTCTGCTGAGGAAGAAGACGAAGCTGAATCTGTCCCCTCTGCGAGCAAGACTACCTAGACTACTGAAGCATTTTACAAGTCGGGTATCCGCTAATATTATAACTGGATTCAAACGAAATAATTATGTCAAATATACATACTTTTCCTAAACTATTATAATATTGTTTAATTTTTTTTTAATTTATTGCATATTGAGTAACGTCATACATTATTCCTTAACAATTTCTATTGTTATATCGTTTTATCCTCGGTAGTCGGTATCATATTGTCGAACTAAAAAAAACTCTTAGCGGTAAAATTGCGAGGAGTCTTCTTGTCTTCTATGCTCGAACCGTATTGTGACGACTCTATATTACAATAATTTGTAATATAAAGTTATTTTTATTTATTTGAGCTCATAAAACCGTTCGAAGCATTTGAAATATATGCTGCAGCCTAATAATTGTGAAACTATAAAATGATATACAATAAGCGATAACTTGAAAAATTCAATTGAAATAATAGATACATTTAAAGACGACGCCATCCTACAATTTGTCAAATCTAAAGAGATGACATATAATTTTTATACTGTTTACTACTTTGAATGAAGAGTGTAAGCGTCCTGAAATTCCCGTCTTACGATGTATTGGTCACGAAAAATAATTTAATATTCTCTATAAGGTATCTAGCGCCGTATGATCACATAATGAAGTTTTATCGCTGCAGCGAAATTTAGTTGTATATCTTACATTATTTGACAAATTTTTTTTATGAACACCTCTCTACGGTAAAATATAATATGGCAATGCATTTAATATGGCAAATAGGTATTTTCGAAAATACCTATTTGCACCGCGTATCGGCACTTTTACGGACCTCTTAATACTTTGTAAAGTTAAAAATAATTAATATAATTCTTTAATTGCTCATGGCTTTTTATATACTTTATATATTGTTAAACCAGCTATAACTACTATATTTCATTACAATACGTTTTTGGTGCATTTATTCAAATTTCAAATCACAATTCACAAGTTCATTATTATTATTAGCACTCAGAAAAGAGCTGAGAGCGGTAATATTATAACGTTACGTTACGTTAAATTGCCGACGCCGGATAAACACGGCAAAAAATCCTAAGCATTTGGGCGATATGTGGTTTTTTCCACGGACACCTCTGAAAAAGTATTTTTTCCAACAAAAATAAAAACATGGTTATATATTTTTTTTTTATTCATTTATTTTATGAGCTAGTTATTTAAATCGAGTGAAGTACGTATGTAACCGAAACAAATTATAGACATTTTTAGTACTCTTTCTGAGGTAATATAGTAACAAAAATAATTAGAAACGATATTACTAATAACTAACTAACTATAATACTTTATAATTCTAAAATAAACTACGCCAATAATATTATTGCCATATTTGACTCCGAAAACATTACTTGGTCATGGGAATTGCTACAATCCATAAAATTAAAATGACATGCGCTGATTGACTGTGAGGTAATTCATTGCGCCTTCGGCTGATCGAATAAGATTTTCTTCTGAGCTAGATCTAAACTACTTAGAATCCACATTTTTTTTTCAAATATTGTTAATGTTTGTTATTTTTATATTTTTTATTAAACTTGATAGGTGATCTTAATGGTCATGATTTTATTTCATCGTTACTATGTAGAACAACATAAAAAAGAAGATCCAAAGGAAATCAATAATTCAGGTATAGAAAATATATGACTTTAAAAGATATTATTGCGAGTTAAATACTTCAATTGAATATATATAAACACCCAATGATAGGCAGAAGACTGATTGTTTAAAACTATTAAAATTAAAAATAGTGAAAACATGTATTTAGTTTCTTTATTTTATTTTTAATATATGTACTTAGAACCTAAAATACTTCCTTTTAGCTTATCTAACTTCAAACTGGTGTTCAAATTAAATGATAACAGTTAACCTAATATATATAATTAAAATATTTGGACTAATAATAAAAACCTACTAATAGTTAAGATAAATAATTTAATGCATATTTCCTCACACGGTTTATTATGTGTAAGTTATATTTAATAGGTTATCTGTGACCTGTTTAAAAAAAAAAAATTTACAAAAGTTACACAAAAATATAATTGTGTCACAGCCTAGCCATATTTATGGACATGTTACCCTACTCTATAGCTTATGAGCGTGCCGCTATGGCGTCAGAGGCTAGCGGTGCCGGATTCTCTATGGCGCTGCAGCCGCGTAATCAAATGTCAAATTCATAATGATCATAACGCCGCACGGCGACTTGTTTGTATAACATAAAAAATCTAAATATTATTTAGAAAGAAGAAAAAAACTAATAAATATTTAATCATTACCTACTAAATTTATTCTACTTATGTATATCAATTACCAATTCCCGGTCTATTTTTATAGTCTATGGTTGAATGTACTAAACCCCAGAGTCAAGACTAACTTAAGTGACAGTGTCAGTATTTTACATATCTATTGCGATGAATGATGTATTGAATCGAAATATTTATGTTAACATTTTTATTAAAATTACGAGTAGTGTAGTGCACTAAATATCGAATGGTGTGTTCGTTCCATTATCAAATATATTCCGTCCTTTTATAGTGTCGTGCGTAGGGCGCAATGTCGTCAAAGGGTTGGTGAAAGTGTTGTTGGTGCAACAGTAAGGCGGACTAGGCGCAGAAGGCGCAGTGGGCGAGGATGGGCGTGGGTCTGCAGCCGCTCGAATTTACCGAGTGCCTTGCGGACAGTCCGCATTTCCGCGAGAACCTTCAGCGTCACGAGAAGGAGCTCGAGCGCACGAGTCAGCAGATAAAGAGGCTCATCAAAGAGGTCAAGGATGTTGTACAAGCTGCCAAACGTAAGGATAGGCTTATGCATTTTAAATACTTAATAAAAAAATAAATACTTAATAAATAATGGTATAATAAAGTAAAAGCAAGTTCTGGATAACATCACTTGAAATACTATTATACCTTAAACCAAAATTACCAAACAAATCCTCTAAAGGTTCTATTAAAAATTACTTTAAAACACATTTACTGTTTTTGTAGTATTTTTAAAGTGCCTATAACTTAATTAGTTTATTATAATAGAACCCATGGTATTATTTTATTACAAATTAGATAGCTAAGGAATATTCAACAATTGTATGACTAAGAAAGAAGAACAAAGTATCAAACTAAATAAACAAAGTTGCAGTTAGATCCTTTACATAGTATGAAATTAATTTAACTATTATTTGTGTTGCATGAAAAGCACATTAGATATGCCATGAATGGCTTCATTTGCACACACACACACACAGGAGAGATTACAACTGCGTCTGTAGTGGTTGTGCGGGTTGAGACTTGTATGGGACTAATATAGGACTATTGCAAAAGTAAAAGTAAACAAGACCTTTACATATGAACTTGCCACTTTGTAGTTCCTGCCCTTGATGGCTCTGATGATTATTCAACCTTGCTGCTTAATTGAAAGTATTGTTCACATAATGTCATTTACTACACAGTATGGCTGTGTGTGTGCAGCTCTGTGAGTGAACTGTGTTATGGTTGTTTATATATGTTGCTTATTTTACGATTCCATCAAAATGTACTATTAATTTACTGTATTTCTCATTTAGAATTAATTATAAATAAAACCCTTCTTTTTCTGATTAGATTATAATAAAAATAAATTTTTTTATTCAACTGCCTCCTTTAGTTAGAGTACTTTACTTGCAAACCTACCTTTATTTGTTCATGGGTTTGACTGATGACCAGAAGAAAATGTGTTTCAAGTTCTTGAAAATTGCTAAAATTTTGATTTCTTTTTATCTGCTTGTAAATAAATATAATGTGTTTATGTAATTTTTATACTGAGTTATGTTATGTTTTGTATATTTAGCTGTGTAATATATTTTTCATTAAGACCTCATTCATTCCCTTATCCTCGCAGTAATTGTATTGAACACACAGTGACATGGTTTCTATTATATTTAGAATTAGGTTAATATTGAATTGATAAGAGTGTGTTAAGAGTCTCTTGAGCTTATAGCTTATACACACTATATTAGTGTGAGTGTGCCATATATATGACGATGTAGGCATCTAGGTGAGTCACTGGTCCTGGTCATCATCGGCCATAACACCCACCAACGCAAACACTAAAATCAATAACAATAATGTCATTAGCATTCCCTTATCAGTCCTCTATACACAATATTAAGGACACATGGACAGTGTAAATTAATACTCATCTGTTTCATGTGATATGTGTGTTAGTTTGTTGGTGCCTCGCTAGCAACTAGTATATAGTCTAGTATATAATGGATTGGGTTTGTTTGCTACAAAGGGCAACCTATGTTTTGGAACATTTTATTGAGAGTATGAAGTAACATAATTAATATGAGTCATAAATTATGATTACAAGTGTTATTATTGGTTTAAATATACCATTCATGTTGATATGGTAACAAGTTGTACGAGTTGATTACATTGATAAAAGTATCCATAAACCATATACTGTGGAAAAGGTTTTAGTGGGAATCAGGATCAAATTCACAGATCACTCTGAACTAATGCAAGCTAAGTGGTCATGCACATGATTAGATGCAAATATTTTAAATTCAAGGAAGCCAACTGTTATAGATATGTATTTAATTATAATTAAAAAAAAAACAATTATTGTTATGCAGGTGTGTGTGTGTGCAAACACATGCAAATCTGATATCATCCATCTTTCATAGACGCCAGGCGAGACTTCAGCCTAACCCACGAAGTCTAAACCTGTCAGCTTCTTAGTGCCACTGAATATTTCTAACAGGACTAACAAAACTAACAACGCAGTAATATGTTTTATAAATTTACGGAATCTAGAAAGAATCTACAAAACGGACTACGGAATCTACAAAAATGATACACCACCAGTACATATGATCAAATAGCTGAGCACACGGTGTTTGAACAGCCTTCGCGGACTTAGCATCCGCCTGATTCAAAAACATACAAACTGCATAAAACTCAATATTAAAATCATCAAAATACAATCAAAATTAGAGTTATAAAAAGTAATTACTGTCGATGCATTACATGGAGTCGAGTACGACGAGTCACGCTGATAAGCGCTGATATAATAGATATGGATCCTAAAGGCGTGACGGTCCAGCGCTTACCTGTTCTTATTTCCCTCAACAGCGACAAACTAATTTATAAAAAATAGATTGACATGGCTCAAATATTATTCCTAACCTTGCGCTGCTTATTGTTAGTGATGTCATTGCAAAATAACATATAGGTACATGGCTTAGAAAGGACATTTATTCATCAAACAAGATAAGTAGATACATAAAATAGATTGATCCACGATACGACTGACCAGCATGGAGTAAATTTGTCAACGGCGCGGTAACGCCGCGGCGGCTTGGAATGAGGCTAGGCACTCGTTCTCTTATCTGATAGCTACATGCTTATCTTTATAATTTCTAATCATGGCCTTGAAACGTGATTAATTTATATATCCTCGCAACGATTCAACACCCGCTACGTTTCGTAACAATCGCAAAGGAAACATTGATTATATTTATAATTCCAAAAAAATAATTCAAAAGTATATTTTATATTTAATTATTGTATTTTGATATACAATGTGACTCATTCTATGTATATACAATACATTAAACACGAGTCGCTTCATCTCTCACGTAATATTACATCGAGAGAGTCTTTGCACTTTAGCAACTAACGTTCGACTAATCACGACTTCTCACTAACTCAAATTACTGAAACATAATATGACGCGAATGATGAGTAATAGTAATGTATTTGTATACATTCATTTAAAATACAAGTGTATCGGTGCCATGAAAAAAATACAATCGGAGAACAATAGAGGAAAAGAGAAACAAAGAGAGAACAGATATTCGTTAAAAAGATGCACGTTACTATACAGTACTTATACTAAAATTAATAATCGCTTCACCTATCGACATAATCACAAGGCTAACTAAACATATTTTAAGAGCTTCTGCACACATAATATCTCATGTAATGAGATTCCAGCTAGTCTTCCTGTCTGCGGACCAGGAGAATTAATCTTTTTCTTAAAACACTTTATATTTTTTTTATTTTAACAATAATAATTATTATAGTTGTCTTTTTTTCGTCTCAGACTACTGGGTACTGTTCCAAATACTAAGTAGTAACGCTATAGTCGTTTTTAACAGAAAACGCCTAGAATTAATCAATTTTACCAACTTTATATGAATTAATAATGAATACTAATAAAAATGGAAAGATAAATCTTTTTGGTTATGGTGACAGATCTGTTAGAGACAAGTATATTAACATGTACGCTTTCGCGGGCTTCTCTCCTAAACCTTACAAACAACATACGATGGTGCGTTTTTCTGTTCGCGGAATGAGATGGTTGGAGGGGGTTTATTAAGCTCTTTAAGATAGTAACGTGTTCAGTGACTCATAATTACTAGAAACATGAGGTTTCATTGTTATTAAACAATTTTTCTTCGAGCTATCGGCATCCAAGCTATATCGGAAGTGAAAAGTGAAATGTGGAAAATATCCTTACCAAACAAGAAAGATCTGTTTCGACCATACGATGAATGAGATGTCATCGGCTTACGGCGAGTCTTGCCCAGGAAAAACCATAGTGTACATGTGGCACAATTTATCACTCGAAGACGACCCGAGGCCGGGCAGAGGTATCAAGGTGACTATGCTAGAACTTATCGAAAAAGTTGGGAAAATTCTACTCGAAGATGTTCGATTAAAAAAGAAACAACTCGCTGTAAAGGTTGGAGTATCCGAAACAATCATTTTTAAAATCCTGCATGATCATCTTGGCACGACTAAGGTCAACGCAAGATGAGTGCCGAAAATGCTCAAGCTGCCGCAAAAACAAAAGCGCATGAGTGTTCACGTACATTTTTGGACCGCTGCAACGAAGTCGAGGATGGCTTCTTGAGTCGAATTGTTACTGGAGACGAATTTGGGTTCATCATTATTAACCTGAGTCGAAACAAGACCCCATGCAGTGGCATAAAAAGGACACAGCACCTCCCAAGAAGTTTAAGGTGTCACAGTCGGCTGGGAAACTCATGGCAACGGTTTTTTGGGACTCTGACGGAATATTATTGATCGATTATAAAGATTAAGGTGTTGCTATAACCGGGGAATACTACGCTACAATATTAGAGTGATTAAAAAAAACCATTACAGGGAAAAGGTGTGTTGCTTCTGCGCGACAACGCGCCCGTCCTCAAGAACCGCGTTGTTTTGGCTGCCCTGCATAAGGCTTCGATATTTTGAATCACCCACCCCACAGACATTTACCAAAAATTAAAAAAAAAAGTATGGAGGATGCAGTTTCGGCGTATTTTGATGATATTTTTTATGAGGTTATAAATAAATTATTTGAAGTATCTGAAAAATGTATCCGTCTTGTAGGTGAATTTACTTAAATTTGTTTTTTTTTATGTCACTCCCTATATACCCCATTCCGCGTAAAACGTATCTTCTTCTGGGTCAGAATTATGTTTAAATAATCCATGCAACAACCGACCCCGTGTAACTGATTATGTGATATCGGAGAGTGTTGAATACGTCTTAGGTTAGTAATGTATGCAAGGCGGATATCACAATAAAACGGACCGTCTACAATGTTAATTCCCCCTTGTATAAACTAATTTATGATGTGTATAGCGCCCTCTTAGAGTTTGTATAAATTTCACATAGAAGCAAAGTGTAGAATTTAATAAAGTGAGGTTGTGAAGATCTTTAGACTTTATGTTAAATGCATCGTACACGCTCTAAAGACTATGGCTGACCATTTACTCAACGGCAGGTCTGGGTGCGGCGCAGCTCGCGTTGGCGGCCAGCATGGAGCAGTTCGAGTTCGCATGCATCGGCGCCTCCATGACGGAAGACGAGCGCGTCATTGGGCGGTCGCTGCAGCACTTCGCACAGCTCATTCGCACTATCGAAGACGAACGCGACCGGATGGTGAGATATTCCTATTTCATAGCTAAGTGTAAAATTGACAATTGTCCGACTACCGTAAGTGCTCGTATATTATTGCTATTTGGAAGTATAGTATAGTAACCGCCGAATTCTCTCTCGAAAACTCGCGTCTTCCTCGTGACATCAGTTAATCCCCGTTTATTTGATTATTATATAATATTGCCGCCCCGAAAGAATAAAAATTTACTGCCATTATCTTATTTTTAAACTTATTTAATTTTTGGAATTAACACTTTTTTTCGTAATTTTTATGCAGTCTAAGTAGTCACAAAATATTAAAATAGTATAAAAAAAAATACGCAAACCAAAAATTATAAAAATAAACTGTTAATATAATATTACTAAAATGTATTCCCGCCTGTTTTAAAAATATTCGACAAGATAATGTGTATGCTATTATAATTATACTAGCGACTCGCCTCGGCTGCGCACGGGTGCACTGCTGGTTCTAAATATACTACAGAATGTTATACAGAATGTTCATAGCTTTTTGGCATTAGACAATACAAACTGCTCTGTCGTGCATTTTAAATCGGTAACATGTTTGAATATATTCATTTAAATTACATGCTGTAAAGGGTCATATTGATCTTTATTAAATGCACAATGTATTTAAGGTACTTAATCGTATAAGGATTAATGTTGTATTGCATAAAGTAGTTTCGAAAATAAGCCATTATTTCTCGGAAAAAGTAAAGGATAAAAAGTGGTTATTGTGGGGATTCCTTAGAGATGCACATATACCATCAAGGACTTTTTTGAAGACCTTTTTAAGGTGTACAATAATGTAGTACATTATTTTGATCTATCTCTTAAGGTTGAGCCAGCATTTGCAATGTAAGCGCAAAAAATGTGTTTATTTACGACATCACTTTATCACCTCTAAATATATCTGTGTATAGATGTAGTGAATAATCCTTTCCTTTCGTATTTTCTCGGAAATGTTCGTTTTTGTCTTACTACTTCACTCGCACTCAGTACCCATCGAGACAACGTAGGGAACGGTCGCATTGCAAGAGGAAGTATCTATATAGAGTAGTTAATACCACAGAAATATTTTGTTGATATTTATGTTAGATTTTGTGATAAACTTCATGGACTCGTGTACTAATGCAGTCCTCCTATATTTTGATATACTTTTTACATTTTACTCTTGTCTGTCATTTTTGTAAATAATAAACATTGATTTTATTCGATCCACATTAACAAATCATATTTATTTATATTAATTTCTCTGCTGGTATTTTTTTTTTATGTTGAGGTGTCTTTTTTGTTATGTCATAGTATTTTTAATTAATTACAAAAATTTATTGTTATAAAAAGATCTGCAAAATCCTACTGTAGTTTTGACTTATAGTTAGACTTTTGGGGTTCCAATCCTTATAGAATCATTAGATCATCTCAACCGGAATTTGGTTTTTATCAGTGCGTTTTATTGAAATAAAACGTCCTCGGTAACTAGTTATATTTTTGTTTACCTAACGAATTCTTTATATTATAGAATCGTGGTGGTTTTAACATCTCATTGTAATATACGTCAAACGGGCAGTTTGATATTTGACATTGATAAATAAAGTATGCGATTTATTTGATACCTACATGTAATTTAATAATACAGTAATTCATAGACACATCGGCACCATTCGGGTGTTATCGTTGTTCCGAGTTTTGCCGATAGGAAAGGATTATTCACTACATCTATATTAAATGTTTAAAGTGTTAGTTGCTATATTTATTTCTAATTTTCGTTATTTTATTATATTTTTTTAATCTTCAAGAATCCCTCAGCAGGTGAAGGTTTCCTCCAAAGAAGCCCAATGTTCTCTAGATTGGGCTATTTGAAACCGATATGCTATCCAGAAAACAACACTTTCTCGTCTTGCTATCTAGTGTAGGATCTCCTCTTGGGTCATAGTTGGCTTTAGTTCTCGTCATGTATATTTTCATATCGTGTTCTCTTCAATCTAGTTGATTGTTAATAGATTCAAAAAAGCTATGAGTAGCTTCGGAGATGTGGGTTTCTCTTTGTTGTCCTTACTGCTTACTTTGGCCCTATATAATTATATGCTATAATAAAACCGTACGAGTAAAATCAAGGCATATTATATCGTGTACAATGAATGTAATATTTTAGCCGCCAGCTTGGACACGGCCTTATCGCTCATTGTTAAAACATCGCACCGCGCGCTCCAAGCTTTTTTTTCTCATATGTTTTGTAAACATGATTTCGATTCCTGTAATCTACTGATACAATTTTCAAAATGTTAAAGACCAATTGTAATAGCGGAAAATGCTCGCTAGCATTTATTTTGATACGGACAAAAAGTGTGCTACAAATATAAACTAGCCGAGCTGGTGTGTCCCGAATCCTTAAACTTATACTGCGACTGCGACTCGTTTACAAAGAAAATATGAAATTTATAACGGCTATCGCAAACATTAAGAATAATAATAAATTTAAGAATCGCGAATTCTCTAGCAATGTTTGAATTTAATATGTCTGATAATAAATAGAGTTTAAACGAGCAAACAAAACCCGTTATTAAGTATTTATGTGATAATATTTTATAAAGACTTACTGCATACGGAACAATGACATAGTGCTGTAGGCACACATATACAACTTTGGTTTGTGACATGACTAGCGTATGCTCTGATCATAGTGAGTTTAAACAATGTAACCAAATCCCTTCGACTTGAAATAAGAATAATATACCTACAATTCTAGATGTAATACTTAGAATCGCAAAGTTTAACTGTAACTAACAGAACGTTTCAATTTTAATTTTTTTTAATAATAGATGAATATGTGATCTTTCCAGCGCGCAGTTTATACAACTTTACCTTAGCACATAAACCGTCATCCCCCATTTTGGCACTTCGGGGGGTGATTTAAAAATAGTAGTCTATGTCCTTTACCGAGACTCAAATTATCTAAATACCAAATTTCACTTGTATTTATGTTATCTTTGTATTTATGATAGACTGAAATAAAAACCTTTATTAGTGTCGCTGTAATTCTAAAATGTTTTGTCTAATACTACATTAACTTTTACACCATCAACTAAATTCTCAGTCGAGTTTTCAGAAAATGTTTAGTTTAGTGTAGCTTCGAGATTAATTGACACATTTGGTATAATTTATTGCTAAGAAATAATTGTAAATATTAAATTCTAATCTTTATATGAGTCGAAGAATTACATGTTAAATTTGGCGGAGCGCGCGGCGACTAGAGGACTAGCAGTACTATGCCTCTCTATGCCCGCATTTGTTTTTAGGGTTCCGTAACCAAAGGGTAAAACGGGACTCTATAACCGTCCGTCCGTCTGTCTGTAGGACACACTTGAAATTTTTACAGACAATGTATTTCTGTTGCCACTATAATAACAAATATTAAAAACAGAATAGTATATAATAAATATATATAGTATATCTGCGGATCAACTGCTCGCCATACCCTCTTACTGAGATTTGTAACGCAGATTCAGAGACCGCAGTCGACCGCGGCAATGCTTTGCTAGTTTGCCTACCTACCTGTCCTCGAAGCGCGACTTGTGTGCCCAGAATGGATTACATATCATAGCATGACGATTATTGTGAATGCTCGGTTTTGTTTTATCGTCCTTCATTAATTGTCCTCGATAAGGAAAACAATATCCGCCTTACGTCATTAATCGCTATCAAATGTAAGCACTTATCAGATTACTATTACCTGAGAAATTAATGATTAATAAAAATAAGCTTCTAATCCGTAACAAAGTCGCCATATTCTTAGCTCGATTCATGAATGTCGGTTCTATTTGTAAAATGCTAATTAAAACAAAGCCGGCTCCCGCGGAGCAGGTGTCCACTGTGAGGCTGTTGCAGGCAGTGAAAGCCGCCAGCGACCGCCGTCGACCGCGCAATTATACTTAATCCCGGTTATGTTAATCCCTGGCCCTCGTTAGCTCGCTAGCGAACGTTGCAATAGTTGACCATACATTATGAAACTTGATGAAATACCATAACCATGTTCCAACGTTCGCTCGCTCGCTGGCGGGCGCGGGTCGCGGGGCGGGGGCGGACGTCTGCCTAACCTTACGTTTCACGCGAATCGAGCTGGAGATTTATTTAACAGCAAACCAGCGTCAAGGTTAAAAACTATTTATTATTTTTCAATCTACTGAAATAACTTGGGCACGATGTATAAAACAGTTATGCTATAAAGTATTTTTATTATAAAACTTACACTTTCGTTACAATATACGCAAGTCATGACTGCTTCGATTGTCTAATAAGTGGAACATTAATATGGAGACACTCGAGACGCGGGGCCGCTGGCAGGTACCGCTAGCGCGTGTGACGCAGGCTGGGTCATAGTGAACAGTACTGGGAGCGCGGCCTTCACTGCACTTTTACTATCGCTACCCGACACGGGTCGCGCGTCGTGTCGCGCATGACAAGTAGGCGATGAGCGACGTAGGACAATAGACTCGCCAGCGCCTGCTCCTCGCGAGTCGCGACCTAGCGCACTAAATTGTACCAGCGTTTAAACTGCTTGTGCACGTTTTGGTATCGCCATGTGCCATAAAAATACGTCAAAAACGTGTATTGCGTGTATTTATTATTACAGATGTGTTTAGAGCAATGATTATTGATAATCCGTTTTTTGAGCATTGAGTGTAGGAATTCGATTATGATGAATTTGAAGAAAATTTGAATTTAAAACAGCCCTTGTACAGAATCTTTCAATTATTACCATTACAACTGGCTATTTATTATTAATGAACAGTAACTTTCCTGATGTGACGGAATTCACGATGTATGCATCAATAAAACAGTATAGATTCATAAAATCGCTATCCGTCATTGAAATCTTAACTCAGTAATTTCGTTTGACATTAAAGTATTAAAAAGAACGCATATTAAAAAATAGCAGCTAATTGTTTGCTCGCCGTCTAGACTAGACTAGATTCACCCATAGAGATCTTTGTTTAAAATGAATCTCGAAATCTCTTAAACGTAGCCGTGCAGTCACCGCTATTAATTTTAATGGAAACGATTCATAATATGTTAATATAAAATCGGAAACTTAAATACCGACTCATCAATTAATTGGCTTATAGGGTTGGCGTACGGCCGGCGTCAACTGGTAGCTTGTAAAATAGAGTAATGATGTAAATAATCACATGTTCTAAACTCGGACACAAACTATTGTGTCACGAGTGACGACCTTCTCAAATATATTTGGTTGCATACCAATTCCACAATATCTAAACACGTTTATTTATGCGTTATGTATGGGATCAGCTGTGACGTGTTAATAAGCGTTACTTGTAATTAGCATTCATGGAGCTTCGTCGCGGCCGTGCTGTGTCGTCACACTGACACGCACGATTGTGATGCGCGACTTGTGCGTATCGCACTCATTACTATTAGCCCCGAGTTGCGTGGCGTCTATTGCTGACATATTTATTCACAAATACTACTTTATAGTAAAATGGTCAGAATTAAAAGTTCGCTTACGCACTGCTTCCACGTTCTGTCCGCGATCAGCATACTTTTACTGTGTAATAATATGTTCTGCGCTCATTTAATTGAAGAAGTTTTAACATCATCTGACGCAGTCGTATGTGCTAACTCGAGCTGTTTGGTTTGACGCCCCAGTGAGATAATAAACGGAGCTCGGTTTATTGGTCGCCGCGGCGAGCAAACAGTAATTATCACATAACTAACTAGCACATACATCGAGAATGCATTATTTCTTCGATTGTGTCTACAATAGTAACTTGGTTGTATATTTCTAAAAGAGTAAATATTTATTTCACGATTAATGTACCAGTCCGAACCGCTCATGATAAATTAATTTTTGAAAAGTTTTCTACAAATAACTGAAAAGTACTCTTGGAGCAGGATCTCACGATACTATCTAGCTCTATACCAAATTTCACTTGGATTCGGGACACTGCTCAAGCACGATTGAGTGAATCTCGGCAGATATTAGGCAACCGTGCAGGTCACATTATAGTGCACAAGTTTGTGCGCACTATTCCTCACTTCACTCTCATAACCCGACGGGTCATCTAATTCGATACCATCTGAACTTCAGGCGCATGATCGACGGTTTTGCCTGGTTTCCGAGATATGGAAATGTTATTAGGAAGTGTACACACCTCCAATTCATTATTACGCAAATTAATATAATTAAAACTTTTTCAATAAATAACGTTAAAATTCATATGTAATAAGACCCTTGTATCGTTCCAGCTGGGCCGAGCGCACGAGCAGATCATCCAGCCACTGGAACGCTTTCGAAAAGATCACATAGGTGCTGTTAAGGTAACGTAACAAATGTTAGAACCTTAATGCTTAACTCATCATATTATATTAAATAAATATCATATTTTCAGGAAGGTAAAAAGAAATTCGACAAGAAGACTGCCAAATTTTGCCAGAGCCAGGAACGGACGCTCTCTCTCTCGACGAAGAAACCGGAAAATGTCTTCCAAGAGGTAATTCTACTCGCAAGAGATATCGAGCTCGCCACGAGTTCAATTCAGTAACGCGTACCGAACGTCGCAGGCGGACGCGGCCATGGACATGGCGGAGCGTGATTTCTGCCAGGCGTCGCTCGAGTACGTGTTCCAGCTGCAGGCGGTGCAAGAGCGCAAGAAGTTCGAGCTGGTTGAGACGCTGCTGGGCTTCGTGTTCGGCTGGTGGACCTTCCACCACACGGCGCACGACGTGCACGCCGACGCAGAGCCGCTCGTGCGCGACCTGCAGCTGCGCATCCAGCGGGTACTAGCCTCCACCGGTGCCGGTAGTCGCCCAGCCGGACTGCGATAATAACGTTTGCATTATACGTTGGCAGGTAGAGCCGTAACGGCGTACCGACGTAAAGAGTACCGACGTCCACCTCCGCCGAGAGTAGGTCCATCCCACCCCTGTCTATGCACTCGTGTTGGCGTAACGCAATAATGACTAATTCATTCCGCTTTCATTTTCTTTTCAAATAACCATTTTTGTGTTTATTCATAATTACGTTTCTGTTGATTTTGCAAAAATGCGTTATCTAACCGTTATTTAGCATCCGTCGAATAACTACAATAGGATAGAATCGGGCCGACGACGTCGTGTGTGCGCATGCGCGTGCGCGTGCTTGTGTGCGAGCGTGAGCGTGTGTGAGTGCGCGTCTATGAGCTTCGTCGTATTCAAACTGTAACCACTTTGCAGACGAGAAGTAACTTCGAAGAAACGAGCAAGCAAACGGAATCACTCATGAAGAAGATGATGGAAGTACGACAGATGGTGAGCATTGGCCATAGCAGAGAGAAACACGATGTCATCGTCCGGGTGACGTATGTTTAGCTGAAATGTCTCGTTGCAGAACAAAGAGGACGAGAGGATGGAGGACGGCGCGGGCGGCGTGTCTGGATACCTATTCCTGATGGAGAAAAGTCAGTATTCGTTTTAAGAAAACGATAACGAATATATTTAACACGAATGGCGACTCGCTCTCGCGGCAGTCACGTCTGTGTCGTTCGGAGAGGAGGAGAGAGTAACGGAGAGGTATCGTCCGCAGAGGCGTTCGGCACGACGTGGAGCAAGCAGTACTGCACGTACGAGAAGGGCTCGCGCACGCTGTCGCTGATGCCGTACAACCAGATCAATGTAAAGACGGTGAGGTGGGGGGCGGCGGGCGCGGGGGGGCGCGCGGCGCCGGGCGGCCCCCCGCTGACGCGCGCGTGTGTGCAGGCGGGCGGCGCCGAGCGCGTGGCGCTGGCGGGCGCGCGCGGCGTGGCGGACGCGGAGCGCCGCTTCTGCCTCGAGGCGCTGCCGGCCGAGCGCGAGCGCGCGCCGCTCACGCTGCAGGCGGCCGGCCCGCGCCAGCGCGCCGCCTGGCTCGCCGCGCTCGACGCGCAGCCCGCGCACGTCTCGGTGAGCGCCCGCATTGTACTACACTGCCTCCTCTTTCTTTCTACTGAAACGAATACAAACGATCTAATTGCTTAATCGAATATAAAGGCTAAAGTAACTCTTTAATGGATCGTATGGACGCATGGACATAGTATAGTATGGTATTATAGAGATACATCGAATAAAGTGGAGCGCCCGCTTCTGAGACATTATATAATGCGACCCCACGTCGCTACGGCTCTGTTTACGATGAGTACCTAATAACGTGACCGTGTGTACAGAGCGCCCCGGCCTTGGGGGGCGCGGGTGTGGGTGGGGAGGGGGAGGCGTGGGCGCTGGACGACGCCGGGTTCGCGTTCGTGCGTCGCGTGATCGGCGTGCTGGAGGCGCGCGGGCTCGAGGAGCAGGGCCTCTACAGGTACGACTCGCCGTCGAGGCGAGAGACGGAATCGTGTCTGTCGCGTGCTGGGCGATAGATTCGAATAGAATAACCGCAAAGCGAGGTGGTCGATGCGAGTACTCTTGGGCGCAGGGTGGCGGGCGTGGCCTCCAAGGTGTCGCGGCTGGTGGCGCTGGCGCGCGAGCGACGCCTGCCGCCCGCGCTGGCCGACCCGCTGGAGTGGGAGAGCAAGACGCTCACGTCGGCGCTCAAGGCCTACCTGCGCGCGCTGCCCGAGCCGCTGCTCACGCGCAAGCTGCACCGCGCCTTCCTCGCCGCCGCCAGTGAGTACCGCCCCCGCTCCCCGCGGCCCGGCCGAGCCCGCTCCGACCCGCTCTGACCCGCTCCCCTGCGCAGAGTGCGAGCGGCGCAGCGAGCGCGTGTCGGCGCTGCACGCGCTGGTGCACGCGCTGCCGCAGCCCAACTACGAGATGCTGCGGCTGGTCCTCGCGCACCTCACCAAGTGAGTCCCGCCCCCCCACACGCGGGTGTGGCGGGGGCTCCGAATTGACCGCGGTCCCCCGCAGGGTGGTGGCGAGGAGCGACCGCAACCTGATGACGGCGTCGAACCTCGCGGTTTGCTTCGGGCCGACGCTGCTGCGGGCGGAGCGCGAAACGGTGGCGTCGATCCTCGAGCTCAAGTTCTACAACGTGCTGGTGGAGTCGCTGCTGGACAACTTCGGGCCGGTGTTCGCGCTGGAGCCGCCGCCCGCCCCCGCGCCGCCGCCCGCCGCCGCGCCCGCGCCCGCCCCCGCCGCCGCGCCCGCTCCGCCCCTCGCGCTCAACGGCATTATCGGGTGAGTAGTGCTCGCTTACGTATCACGCCGACGTTAGCGGTGATGCTGCTTAACTTTTACAGTAATTGATAATTTAAATATGCTGACGTCATAAGCAAAGGTGTCAGTCGCCAGGCGGGTGTGTAAGCAAGATAATTGATATGTTTATTTATTTCTTTTGTCGGACATAAATAAGTAAAATCTGTTAAAGATTGAAAACCTGCCGAATAACAACTATAAAATTTATCGCAAGTTTGGCCGGTAGATCGCACTTCTAACTCTCTCGCCAGAATTAATTTCCAACAGTCAATTTCTCGCAAAGATGTAGAGTATTTTGAGTTGTCCCACTCTGCAAATTTGCACCAATAGTACTTATTCCGTACGACTGCCTCCATTTCTGACTTGAGAACACAATAGACAAACTTTGCACTCAAAATAATACATAAGACGAAACAGTCCAGGGAGAGAGAAAAAGAAATCTATAATGGGACAAGCACATAGCGTCTGCAACTGTGCGAAGTAGAAAATGTTTTTTATGCATTTAAAAATATACGAGCAGTAGCTAGTTAATGCAAACTTATATAGCCGTTTATAATGTTCTTTGATCTATTGTGACACAGCCTGGGGAGCTGGTAATAGACACACCTTTTAAACTAGAACTAGCATGACGTGTTATGCTTATAGTTGTTATGCCTTCCTATTCGATTTCAAACATCCGAATTTTTGAACAAAGCTAAAATCCTGAGCGTAGGCACCTTTAAATTTATAATTGTTTTCCTGAATAACGTAATAATACGCATATATGTACCCCTCCTCTTTCACTATTACCAAATAATAAAAATGACGACACCAATACCTAGAACTCGTAACTCGTAGCGCACTTCCCCAGCGACAGTGCTCACGCACCGCGACTATAAACATGTTGAAAAAATAATATACAAATCAGTGTATTATTTTTGATGGTGCGACTCCGGGTCATACGGCTCTCTTTGCTCCGCTGGCGTTGCAGAAGCCTATCCCTAGGCGTTAGTAGTTGTTATCCATGAACAAGACCGCATTTCTAGTTCTTAGGGCTGGGTCCCCTGGCTCACCGATTCCCAATAGATTAAGTTCTTAAGAGTGGTGTGCGTGGGATTTAATTGCCTGATTGCTTCCTTGAAGGAAATTCTCAATTATCAAAGATAAACTAAAAGGCCACCGGTTTTCCAATGATGATCATTTAATTCGAGCATGGGATTTGGCGTGTGAGGAAATCTCTGAAGAAACGTGGAAGAAGACTTTTGACGACTGGTTTCGTCGTATGGAAAAGAGTATTGCAGCCGATGTAAATTATTTTGAAAAAAAATACTTTGGTAATGGTATGGACTTGTACTTGGGCGGGTAAAAATTTCAAAACCAAAGCAAAAAGAAAATTACCCACAAACACACACACGCACAGACATGCATACATAATGGTATAAAAAAATGTTCACGGTGTTCATACAAGGGCTTAATCTCTAACAGGTCAGTAACCAAAACCTAGCAAGCGACTAGTGAGGTAACAAAACGCACACATATTTAGTTTATATTTACTTATTTCGAAATCAAACGTCGTCGCGGAGTGATGTCGGGAAAATTATTATTTTTTTTAACAGATAGAGTGATTCAAGAGAAAGGTTAATATGTATAATGTGCATATGCGTAATATAGTAGAAAAACATGGATCATTTTAAAGGTTTAAGATGATGTCATAAATACCACATGTTTTTGCGCTTACATTGCAAACGCTGGCTGAACCCTACGAGATGGATCAAAATAATATACTACAGTATTGTACGCCTTAAATAAGTCTACAAAAGAGTCCTTAAAGTCCTTGATGGCTTGATGTCTCTTAGGGATAACCCACAATAACCATTTTTTATCCTTTGCTTTTACAAGAAATAATGGCTTATAGCAATACCTCATTAATTAAGTACCTTAAATACGTTGTGCATGTAATATAGTCCCATATGGCCCTGAACTGGCTTAAAAAGCTGTGAACGTTGAATATAAAGACATTCTGTAGTATATTTAGTATCAGCATTGCACCCGTGCGACGCCGGGGCGGGTAACTAGTATCATATTAACCTTTACATACATATAATAATAATAGTTTTTCCATTCAGTCCATTAACAACTACGACCGAACCGATCATTAATCGAATTCCTAGAAGTCTTAAGATATGAGAAATATATATCGTCTATTATTTCGTTCTATAGTATTTTAATTTAAAATTCTAATCGACAAAACCGAACCCCTAAAGGAGTGTCCGTCGTGCTGCGACGGCTAAACGAAGCAGATGAAATTTGGTATCTAAATTAAATGTTGTTAACTCACCATTTTTATACTCGTTACACACTGCGATGTTTTAGTGGATACATACAAATTAAGTTATTATAAAAATACAAAAATCGAGCATTAAATTCCCTACCTTAGTGAATGTAGTAATGCGCCTGTAATTAAAAAAAAAAGAAATTAGAGGCCTTCCCTTCCCAAGTGACACCAGTGTTGAGGTTTGAGAAAACCTCAACACTGAATACTCGAAATTCCAATCAAACCCTCTTGACGCGACTCTGAGTCCGATTTGCTCGTGACCGCTTTTATATTAAGTATATAAAACTAGCAATACATTTATTTCGCAACTTTACATTCAAGAGTACAAAGTTTCATTAAGATTATTTTTTTTCATAATATCGGTATATTATGAAAAAAAATAATCATAATGAATCTTAATGGTATATTATATAAATAATTTATAAAATATTACAATACAAGTGAAATTTATGCGAGAACTCTGAAGGTAAGTGTTAACAGCAGTCTCTTGGGCGGGAAGCCAAACAAAGGGTCCAACAGGAACGATCAGCAGTCGCCGCAGCGAAAGTGGAACGAGAAGGAATTGACATTAAATAACACTAGCTCGCCATGTTAAATGACTTGTTGGAAAATTCACGCACGCACGTCTCCTGCTGCAAGCGTGACAGAGTGCCTACGGCCGAAAGCTTTTCCCGTCAGTTAAGTGTGAAACATAAAAACACTAACACACATGCGCCAAATACTAATTGAGCAGTTCACTGCTGCTGTGTAGGGTATTGCGCTCCCTATTTTGAATGGCTCAAATTAATTAATGATTTTACCATTTTAATTATTAATTAATTTTGATATTTACCAATTGATTATAATTTTGCTTTTCTCTCATTCATATTTATGAGCTTAATTAGTGATAATCGAATTGATAACATACGATTATCATTCGTTAAGATACGATTTTTAAACTAATTAATGTCGTTCTCTAAAATTGTGAAGTTAATCGAGTAATATGTATCATATCGGAACGGTGAACGGGCAAGAGCTGATTGCAAAGGCAGGCGGAACGGGGAGGCGCGGGAGCCCAGTTGTCGGACTTACGTATTCTACGTACGGACACAGGACATAACATTACGTGTTGAATGTGTATACATCATTCCCTATCACCCCACGGCATCGGCATGCGTTTAATGATCAGTTATTGTGTTTTCAGAACGATATCGTTTTGCTACAGAACATTTGAACAAAAAAGCATTGACTACACTTTTAAAGTAAACAGCTATTTATTTTAATGGTAATGCTTCTTAAATAAGAGTCATCCTCGATTCGTGGCGTTGACCGTGGTCTGAGTGACTGTGGTCGCCAGTCTTCAGGCGCGCAGTGCTTATTAACATTTTAAACTGAATCATCTGATCTGAGCTACCTATTATCCAAGAAAGAACCAGCCCAATGCAAGGGAGGTGGGAATATCTTAAAAATAATAATCATGAAACAAGTTCTCAAAATTCTGAATATTTTAATTTTACTTATTCAAAATCTTTTAATCGCAAACGAAAATAAAACAAACCAGCTGAACTTGTTGATAAGAAAGCAAATCATAATTATAACTCACCTCATCCGCCGCGTGAGTTAATATTGTTAAACGTCTTGCATAGATTGCGGCTACGGGTCGCTAGAGCCTCGGCACTCGGCCGCGGCAGGTGCGTCGTCGGCGCGTCGGCGGCGGACGCTCCGGCTTTTACACGTGCATATTTTAGAATTGAATATTCATTTAATATTGGGTTAATCGATCAGACCCGCGTGTGTAAATAGCAGTAGCTAAGTCAATATTTGTCGAACGAACGGAGAACGATACTGCGGACGGATAGGGCTTTGTGCCACCCGGTCATCAGATATTTTACGGACAAACAGCAATACTTATGATTTTGTATTTCGGTTTGTAGGATGAGTTAGCCAGTGTAACGGGGGACATAACATCTTAGTTCCCAAGGTTGTGACGTAGCGCCAGAGTCGATGGGCGTTGGTGACCACTACGTGGCCATTATATGGTCTAATGGTCTATGGTCGTCCGCGTAAAAATTACAACACAGTAAAGTATTGCGGATCCGAGTTCTTATGTCACCGAATCGGTGGCAATATTTTTTTTGCCTGTTGGTTTGATCGTTGTAGGCTGCCTGATACTATTATTTTTATTCTTAAGAAATTATTTCGTTTTAACGTATTGGTAATATAACTTACTAGGTTATCAAGTCGCAATATAACGCAAAAAATATTTCGTCTACAGTAGAACTTCGGGATAACTCGCTACGTTGGATAAAGAAAGAATAAATACTTATGTGATCATAGAGTTTTTATGTTCAGTGTGTCAAATTCGTATTGTTCAGTAGGTAAATAAAAAGTTCAACTAATTCTGTTCAAGTTTTTCAATAGAGTAAACAATTACATTGAAAACCGACGTTTTTTTATCAAAACTTATGTTTCGTGAAAATTATACTAGAACGTATAAATATCGAAAATTTAATTTGCACGAAGTTTAAGTGTAAGGACAAAAGCAAAGCAGCAGTCGCACGTGTGTCGGAGTCGGGATACAATACAAATAACACGGAGCCACGTGTCTCATCCGCTACCTCCGCTTCTCACTCGATCCTTATCCGTACAGCTTTGTGTTTTTGTACCAATTACGACTGCCAGGGGTTCTTTAGGATTCGTGTGCGTTTCGCCAGTCGACGTCGTGTCACCGATCAAAGTTATGTAATATTTGTGCAACACTTAAATAATAGCCATTTCTATGGAAAATAATAGTTAAATTCAATAAATAATTGACGCTCCACCGGGGGATCATTAAGAGATCTAATCTTGGGAGTTCTACGGTTACACGGATATTATTCTTATTACAAGTGAAAATTACAAACCCTCCAAGTTATGAGGCATATTGTCATATAAGTGGAGTAGTCGTGCCGGCTTCACGCACATGCAGCGCTCGGCGCACGCAATCAGGTGTTCATAATGACAGACACATCTGCCTCGGCCGTCCCCGACCCTCCCCCGCCAGCCGCCTGCCCCCGCGACCTTCCACTTTGACGACTTTTTGTTTTGTGTATGTAGAGCGATGTTGCTTTTTATGTGTCATCAAATTTCGGCGCGACTTTCCTTACCTTTAAAGATAAAAGTATATACTTATATGTACGTATATTCACATTTTCATGTTTCAATTAAAGTTTAAATACCTACTAATTGAAACAATACAGAGATAACAATGGAGCCTCTCGCACCCACTATGTTGTTTTATTTTGTGGTTAATGTTTACAATGTAAGTAGATATACAAATTTAACTAAGTATAAATAAATTTGCTTCCAATTTGTCACGACCCGTTTTACAACATAGCAAAAATGTTGTACAATAAGGCATCGGATTAATTCACTTAAATATCATTCCGGTTGACCTCAAAGGCGAGTGGTAACGGGTACCGGGCAGGTAATTTATGAGCGAACCGGAGATAACGGCCGCGGCAGAGGCTGTGCGGGCGGCAGCTGCTCTGCGCGCGAAAAAAACCTGAAAGGGACAGCCTCGAGCGCTAAGATTAGCTTATTATTACTACGGGAGTAACATTGCACATTTGTGTACGTGCAATGATCGTGGTCTTTTTTTCGACAGAACAATTTTAACAATGCACTAAATTATGTCTAAAGCAGGCGGCGGTTGCGTTTTTTTTGTTTCGCGAAAAATATGAGCATAAAACAAATACAAATCTGAAGAGTATTGTACTGCCGAGCGATCGCGCCCGAGCTCAGTCGGTGCGGTGAAGGCAGGGAGCCAGGTGGCGCTCACCTTGCGTTTTGCACGAAATCTTTTACCCTTAATTTGAACACCGCGATAGATTTCCTTCCGTCGCTTGTTAATAATAATATAAGAGTCGATTTGAACTCTCGGCTCTAAGGCCTCTATGTAATACACAGAGGAGGGTGGAATCACCTTGGAACGTATCTCGCAGCGGAGCCGACTAGTGCAGAAGACGGCGCACTAGGCCGGCGCGGCAGCTGCGCGCTCGGAATGTGCACCTGTCGCGCATCTCGCCGCGCGCAGATGTTCGACCGAACCTCTTGTCTCACAGGGTCTTCTCCTGTGAGCGTTCACCTTCGGCGTACAATTTTATATTCATTCTCATTATATCGTCAATGTTCGTTCGAACGTTCGAGTTCAATTGCGTTTTTTTATATCTACGAACATTAATTCACTGCGGCAGAGAACATTCATCATTATTCGCATCTAATTTAAATTAATCAATAAGAGTGCTAACTCTCGTGCGTAGAGGAGTAAGTCCTGTTTCGAATATAAGTATAATTATATAATATTTCTATATATATATAAAAAATTAATATATAATCATCTATCGCATTTATAGTATTTTTTCGAACCAATGAAACTACGACAAGCTCAGTAGGACTATTGAACTCAGGTATCTTGATCTGTAAGAAAATGAATGCAGCTTTTGTGTTGCATATCTTGGAATAAAAAAAGGGAACAGATTAAAAGCCTGCGCAGGCGCAACACCTGGCAGGTGGGCACGTGCGTCGTGCTCATATATACCCCGTCGCCGAACCGCCCGGCTCAGTCGGTGTCACATCGTCGAAACGTTCAGACGGCAAGGTATCGCGGCGCGCCCCCGTTCGGTGTTTTTGTGATTAAAGTGGATCCCAGTGAATTTACACAAGATGATTATCTGCCTCTCTGGATTTGTGATCGCTGGGTTGGTACTCGTCGGCATAATTGACGTTTCTAACGGGTTATCATATATATATATATATATACTAAGCGAATTATTTCTTAATATACAAAAATCGTTAAATTCTAATGTTGTTGGATTTGAAACTCATTTTTAATAATTAACTTTAGTACCACTAATTAGTCACTTTGGTCGGGTTGAGTTTCGCTGCGTAATGTTTCCGGCAATAACAAAAATATATTTATTTGTTTGCAGCACCTCTCCGCCGACGATACCGATCTCCTCCAGAAATGACATCGTAAGTTTTTAAGTTTTTATTTTACAGTTTATTTGTTTACCAAATCATCCCCACAGTGCGAGTGTAACAATTGCTTACATTTATTTATTAATGTCGAATTTAGTAAAGTATTCTTTCATACATAATTGACAGCAATAAGATGTGTGAATGTTCTGGATGTGAATACTGACGAAGCGCGTGTTCCGCAGAGCGTGTCGCTGGCGGGCGGCAGCTACTCGCCGCACCACCACCAGTTGCTGCAGCACTTCGCGGCGCCCGGCGCCAGTCAGTATCCCTCGCACTCACTCACACACTCATGCGGCTCTTGCACTAACGAGTAGTTCAAAGCTATTGTATTTCTTGGATTTGGTTATGGAAGCGCGCGACTCGCCTTAGAATGAATTAATTTACTTATCCTGTGTAGGCAGTACTGCCGTCTCGAGTGATGAGATGGCAAATATCCCGAACAGCATTTTTTTGTTTTGAAGACTGATTGCTGTTTGCAGTAATCATAAGATACATAACATAAGCAGCCCGTAAATGTCCCACTGCTGGGATAAAGGCCTCCTCTCCCTTTGAGGAGAAGGTTTGGAGCATATTCCACCACGCTGCTCCAATGCGGGTTGGCGGAATACACATGTGGCTGAATTTCGTTGAAATTAGACACATGCAGGTTTCCTCACGATGTTTTCCTTCACCGCCGAGCACAAGATGAATTATAAACACAAATTAAGCACATGAAATTTCAGTGGTGCCTGCCTGGGTTTGAACCCGAAATCATCGGTTAAGATGCACGCGTTCTAACCACTGGGCCATCTCGGCTCATAAGATATTATAGATATAAAATCCAAAATAAAACATCGAGCAATGTCAATCTCTATCGGCGTCCAACTGGACCTGCTTTCTTTTATTACCTAAGCATTTTGGATTAAAAAATAATTTGTTGTAAACCAAATTGTAGTAGTGATGATGTATCGCTTAACTCTCGATTATGGCGACCCAAATTAAACCATATTGTTTACTAATAAAGATAACAATTGCCTCGGAATGTGCAAGCAGTTCCTTCACAATAATCCTGTTGAATATTTTACTCCATAAATATTTATTCACTTTTTAATATATACTATATATATTTTAATAGGATCAGATCGGTTCAATCGGATCAAGTGGAAAAATTTGAATTGAATACATTTCGACAAAATATATTCTTGTAAGACAGTAGCAATTTTTACGAGGAAAACTCATCGATGACTTCGATTCGTGACGATTTCTCATCCCGACCATGCCATCTCTCTCCAGGAGCGGGGCGCTGCAGCAGCAGCTCCGAGTCCGTGTCCAGCCACAGCGCGTCCCCCCCGCCGCGCGCGCCGCTCGCCTTCCCCCCGCGCACCACGTGAGTGTCCGAGCGTGCGAGTGTGTGTGTGTGTGTGCGTGCGCGTGTGCGCGTGTGCGCGTGTGGTGCTGCGGCGACACTAACGACCGTCGCGCCGTGTCCGCAGGCGGGTGCGCACGCTGTACGCGTGTCTGGGCGAGAGCGAGGGCGAGCTGTCGTTCGAGCCGAACCAGATCATCACCAACGTGTCTCCGTCGGCCGAGCCGGGCTGGCTGCGCGGCACGCTCAACGGCAAGAGCGGGCTCGTGCCGCAGAACTACGTGGAGCCGCTGCCCTAGGCCCCCGGGGCCCCGGGCCCCCTCGCCGCACACCAAATATCATATCGTTGTAGTTTTACGTTGTTGATTCTTTTGTAACTATTTGTATATTTTGTACATTGTAAATACAGAGTTGTTGCTATTTTAACTATTTATACTATATATTATACTTACGTTGTGAATTTTGTACCAAATATACTTTAGTGTATGTGGATTTGTATCATAGAATATTATAATATAAATATAACTAATGAAAACGCCTTTTCGTTAATTCACTTTATTTCGCCTTTACAGATCACAGTATATCATAGTAGTATTCCTTCCTTTAAACACTGTACACTTTAAATAACGTTTCTTAGAAAGCGATCGGGACTAGCGTACGACACGATATCGACACGACTAACATAACAATCGTTGACGCGTAACATTGACTCGGAAGCTTGTGAAAATTATAACAGAACAAAATTACAATAATTACCAACCTAATAAATATATATCTATCCTTATTCAATATAAAACAGGTCCAGAACAGAATACATTACATTACATTACATTACACTGGAGGAGCTCGCATCGCCTCCCCTCGCCTCCACTTACCGCTACTTACAACGTGTCACGGCTCAAGCCATATTTACAGCGGACGCCAAACTAACTATTACAATAATCCGACTATGTTACGTAACACTCGACTTAGTTTAATTAGCATTTGAAACGAGTAGACACGGCCATCGGTCTACTGCCAACATATATACACGAGTGCGGAGTGCGGAGTGCGGAGTGCGGAGTGCGGAGTGCGGACAGCGGCCGGCGGGCGGAGCTCGCGTCGCCAACTAAGTGTGGAAACGGTTAGGCGTCATGCAATCACGGAACTCGGAGGTGACGACTCCGCAGCAATACAATAAACACGAGCGGTGTCCTATCGGGCGTGACGTCACGTGCGGCGGGCGGCTCTGCGACTTCGGTAAGTTTCACCAACGTCTGTGCAAGTTATTATTTACAAAGATTACTCATACGCTACCAGAACTATCTTTTACAATATGCGAATCTAGTTCCGGTGTTTATAATATTATGCCCTCGACGCAGTTACATTATTACACTTGTCGACGTCAGATTATTTCAATCAGTCCAGTTATTTTTTATTTATTGCTTTCAAGAGGAACATAATAATATTATTAATATCAGACACTTCTTTCTCGCGTGACTATTTGATGTCGATTTAAAATTAATTACGATCTTTCTTTCTTATTTTAAATTTAAGAAAACGATCGACGACGTCAGTGAAACGTACAGATGTCCATTTGTCAGGAAAACAAACGCCGGTTCCGATGCAGAATAGAAGAACTCCACTCGCGGCGCCGATACAATCGTGCGTCCGCGAGTCGGAGAAAGCGACGACAGTACTCGTGCATACAATTGTACATCGACCGACTAAACGAAATAACGCAGCGATCGTATCTTAAAAATATTTTCTCATGAAACACGACGTCACCGCGGCCGGCGCCTCGAGCCGGATTCCTACGAGACTTAGATTTTTACGGAACGCACGCGAGCGAAGCGATCGGCCGGCGAGACGCGGCATTAGCTGGACTCCGCCACGTCCGCGTCGTCGCGCTCCAGCAGCCGCCGCACGCGACTGCAGTCCGCCAGCGCCGGCCGCGCGCCGCGCCCCCCGCCCGCCGCCGCCGCCCCGCGCGCGCCCGCCGCGCCCGCCAGCCACTCCAGGCGCCGGCCCTCGCCCGCGCGCACCGTGCGCGCCAGCGCCGCGCACTTGTCCTGCAGCGCGCGCAGCCGCGCCGCGTGCTCCTCGCCCGCGTGCCGCGCCGCGCGCCGCAGCTCGCCCACGGCCGCGTCGCGCGCGCCCAGCGCCGCCTCCAGCTCGTGCGCGCGCGCCGTGGCCGCCTCCGCGCGCGCCGTCGCCGCCTCCGCCTCGGCCTCCGCGCGCGCCAGCGCCGCCCGCAGCGCGCGCTCCTCGGCCGCGGCGCGCTCGGCCTCCGCGCCGGCCGCCGCCCCGCTGGCCGCGCGCACGGCGCCGCTCAGCCGCGCCTCGCGCTCGGCGAGCACGAGCAGCTCGCGCCGCAGTCGCCGCACGTGCTCGGAGCGCCGCTCGGCCGCCAGCGCGGCGCGCGCGAGCGCCTCGACGTGGCGCGCCGCCTCGAAGGACTCCCCGCGCGTGCGGCGCAGCTCGGCCGCGTCGATGGCTCGCTGCGCCTCGAGCTCGCGCAGGGCGGCCTCCGCGCGCAGCCTCGCGGCGCTCTCCTCCGCGAGCGCGGCCTCGAGGCGCAGCTCCCGGTCGGTGGCGGCGCAGAGGGGCGCGGCGGCGGGCGGGTCCCGGGCGCGGCGCGCGAGCAGCTCGTCGCGCTCGTGCTGCGCGGCGCGCAGGCGGTCCCGCAGCGCGGCGTTCTGCAGCTCGAGCGCGCGCGTCTCGCGACAGCGGCCGAGCAAGCGGCGGTTGCGCTCGGCGTGCGCCTCCCTGCGCCAGCGCTCGTACATGAGCTGCGCGTGCACGAGCGCGAGCTGCTCGGCGAGCTCGGACGCGTCCGCGATGACGTGTCCCGAGTACAGTTCGGACAGATAGCTGTCGAGACGTTCACAGGGAAGGGTCGGCTCGTCGATCTTCTCCTCGATATTCTGAAAGGAGAGAACAGTAGAATTGAAGAAAAAAAAAATATATGTGAAAGATTCTCGATAAATAAACACTTTCAAATTAATTTGTATTCCCCTAATGATTATCATAACTTTTGTAATCGCGTTGGCCGCGCGCCTGACTGTTCCACCAAAGCAGTCTAAACATTATCTAAAGTGATGTGCCGTATATGCACATAGGTATTAAAGTAAACAATGGATAAAGCTCACATATTCTATGACTAAAATGTTTCACATCTGTGTATCTCTTACTCTTTGATATCATGTATAAAAGTCGAAACATTGCATATGTAAAACAGTGCGTCACAGTCCGTATAATTGTACCGTCTCGTTAATAAATCGTGAACCAGTTAGTGACTTTCATTATCCTCAACATAGCCCAGCAATAGTGATATCTAGAAATACTAAAGTTTAATATTACGTTGTCAAGTTACATTTTGCTTAATATTGATGAAATAATAATTCAATATCACAAATCATTATGTACAAAGAATAGGAAAGCACTCAAAATGTGTCCTTGTGAACACGAGCACTATGGAAGCTTGATAAATAGAAATACTCATGCCCTGCACAGCCGAATAGCATATATTAAAAGCATACTCAATATTTCAAACATATGTATCCTATCTCTAAATGCCAGATCTGTCGAAGTTGTCCAGTTGAATACCAAATCATTATGTCAAATGCTAAAATTAGTGTAGGCCACATATTTTGGTGCAGATGAACACTCGGTCTGTCCGGGATAGATATCTAAATATCGCTGACCTGTTTGCGCTCGTCGGCTGGAAGGCTGCGATAGAAGTCGGCTATCAGGAATTCATACGGCGCGGGCCAAACGTCGAGCGTCTGCACGGACGCGTCGGCCGAGCGCCCCACGCGCTCGCGCGCCGAGCACGAGGCCGAGCGCCGCGCCGGCGCCGCGGGGCCCGCGCGCCGCCCGCCGCGCTCCGCCGCGCGCGGGTCTCGCGCCACCGGCGTGCGCGCCTCCGCGCCCGACCACGAGCGCTCCGTGCGCGCGCGCTCCGTTAGCTCCAGCACTTCGCGGTCTTCGACGTTGAGCGGCTCGTTGTCCGTCGCCGGCGCCGCTCGGCTCGGCTCCGGGCGCGCCACGGCTCCGGCCGGCGGCGGGCCTCCCCCGAACGGCACCGGTGACTCTGCCGCGCGCCTCTCCAGAGCGACGCGGGCCAGACGTCCCGCGTACCCCTCGCCGGGGCCGCCGCCGGCGGGCGGGGACGTCTCCTTTCGCAGCGGTGAGGGCGGTTGAGAGCGTCGCCCGATGGCGCGTACGGCGGCGGATTCCGTCGGAAATCGAAACTGGGCTCGCGTCTCCTTGGCGGGCGTGTTCTCCGGCGTCGCTTCGACGGCGGCTTCGGGCGGTTCGGCGGCGTCGACGTCGGCGGGAAGGGGCGTGTTGGGTGCGGAGTCTGCGCCGCAGCGGTCGCCGAGAGCGAACCAGGGCTCGGCGCCGGGCCTGAGGGCGGAGGCGGCGCGGGTCGCGTGCGCGCCGCTACCGGGCGCCGGGGAGGGCGGGGCGACGGGGCCGGGGACGGCGATCGTCGAGTGCGCTCGCTCGTCGGTCCGGTCTCGGACGCGCATCGAAAGGCGGCGGCTCTCGGCGAGCACGTCGTGTATCTCGAGATGCGCCCAGCGCGCCGCGTCGGCCTCGCGCTGCCGGGAGCCCGTCACGAGCGCGGGATGGAGACGAACCGACCGCAGCAGAGGCGCCACGCCTCGTTCCCAGACGTCGCGTTTGCTTCCCGTGGCGCATTCGCTTCGAAGAGTTTCCAGCAGGGTACACGGGTGCGTGGCGTATAGAGCGTGAAAGAGGGCGAGCTGCGCCAGTTGGAGGTGATCTCGGGTCGGTGGCGGCGGCGGTGGGTCGAGCGCAGAAGGCCGCAGAAGCGCGTCAGCTAGGTCTGGCCAATGGGGCGCGGCGAGAGTGGGCACTGCGGGCAGCAGCGCGGCGAGCGTGAGCAAGACGTGCAGCAGAGGCAGCGGGTCTCGCTCGTGTCTCGCCGCACGCAGCAGGTCGCGGGCGAGCGAGTGCGGCAGGCGGTGCAGCCACAGCGGGCGGCGCGCCACCAGCGGGGCGAGCGCGGCGAGGGCGTGCAGGCGCGCCGGCCGCTCCCCGCGCAGTTGCTCCAGCAGCGCGTCGAGCAGGTGCTGCACATGTGCGTCGGGAGCGCGCGCCAGCAGTTCGAGGGCGCGGGTAGAGCCGGTGCGCGCATGGTACAGCAGCAGAGCGCGCGTGAGCCAGGGCTCACGAACACTGTTGTATAGGGCGGCGAAATTGTCGACGGTGTCGCGTGCTTCTAGCAACGCAAACACTTCACCCGTCTCACATGCAGCCAACATCTCCGACCACCTGAAATGTTGTATATATTTATTGTATATGCCAACAGATCGTCCCTAATTTTAAATAAATAATAAAATAAATAAATGTCAATAATTATTGCTTCCTTTTTCCTGATTGTCCTGTTTAGTATATATTGCACAAGTCTCCATGAGTAGTGGTTACAGTTTCTATATCTGTACAGAGCTTAAAGATAACAGTCAAAAAGACTACAAAACTTACTTTTCCAAAGATGGTATGTTGTTATGAATAGGTATGGAATAATTATTTTTGTCTCAGTGCAATGAAGGACCATATGATCAATTTGACTTTGTTAAGAAGCAAAACTAACTTTATTTAAAAAAGAGTATGTCCTAAGTCAGTGAGAAGATAAATATTGTGTCTCAAATGTACATTTAAAATAACCATTCTACTGAAAATCAACTAGCTACTTTTTTAAATAGAGCCTCACAAATTGAATGATGATGAACTAGGTCCAACTTTATATTAGGTATTACTTTTAATTATTATTTAATTAGGATACCCTAGATATAACCAGCAATGCTAAAACTATCAAAGACTAAATTATTAGGCAGTATATAATTAATAAGATGAACAGGGTTACCTCTGTTCTAGCTTTCATTTAAGGTAAGGTTAAGACCAATTAATGTACACAAAAGGTAAAACATAACAAGTACAAAAATCAATATCAAAGATATGGGAGTTTTGAATACTTATTTTGAACCTGATATTATTTCAAGATATTCTTAAATCAAAATTTTGGCCAAAGATAGGTGTGTTACCCTTCCTTTTTTTAATTTCGTGGGAATGTAGCAATGCTTTACAAAGTACTTTAAAGCGTCAACTAGTCAACAGCTACATTTTTTTCTTTCTATTAGAATCAATCAAAGCTGAACACCATTACAATAACTGAGACGTATTCTTTCCGACTTTTTTAAAATGCTAGCTTTACGTTAATTAACGAAAAGGTAGCTCCTACACTGATAATATTAATAACAGATACACCATACGTTCACTGTTGTGACTTGTGATGCAATAAATAGTAAATACTTACCAATTAGCAGTACGGAGAGAAGTACCTTCGTTTATCGCAGCTGGAGGAATTTTGATAAAGGCTTTGTCACTCGGAAGAAAGATTTCTATAACTACTTAGTAGTTATTCTTAATTTTTTCTAAGCTATATTTGTACAACTACAATAAATAAGATATTTATCTACACAACGAAAAAGACCGACACATTTGACATTGACATAATTTAGAATACGAATTTCTATAGCTATTTTTGACAGTAAGTATTCCGATAACCTACAGCTGTATTGGACAAAACGATTACCAGGTAAGAAATTAAATTTAATTCAATGTTTAATGTATTTGATTTTGATACTTTATTTTAAACTGTAGTTATATAAAAAGAAATATTTTTTTGCAGTTGTTGTTGGTTTTATAAATATATTTTTATAAAAATCACTTGCTAGCTTTAATAAATAAAATAAAAATATATTCTGTAATGAACTTCATTCAAAATATCAATATTTTAATGAATTATTTTAAAGAAATATGCATTTTTCATATTTATTTTATATAAAGGACTTTATTCAGACTTTTATAGAAAATAAGGCATTAGTTTTATATTTTTCACGTAAATAAACGTCAAACCTACCGAAAATTAATATATTCTGTGCTAGGCTCAAATGAAAATCCTAACCTACATTTTCTTCTGTATTTTGAATTGTAGTTAAGTGTATGATGAAATTTATAGAAATGAACTTCATAATTAGATAAAGTTAATTAAAAACACAAAAACATTTACTATTGTGATTTTATTAAAAGGCAATTACCATGCTCAGAGCATTGGCAAGCATTTATATCGAGGGCCAGGGAGTATCTCGAAGAGATGTTTTTAAAGTATTCCGTGAGTGAGCGATTAAAATAATATTGGTTTTACTCTGATTATACTGGAAAGTAAATAAACTTATGTAGCAGTATGTCAAAACGTACATTGAGGTACTTATGGAGTCAGTTTAGGTTTTCAAAGGAACTATTATACTTTAAAAGATCAATATTTGATAATACTTATTAAAAAAAAAAGCACTTTCTGCTTAATACTTTCACGAATTTTATTTTTGAAATAGTCTTCGTAAACATTTCATTATCAGAATGTTTGCTATGATAATTTGCAATAGAGATTATATTATAAAATACTACATGATAGATGGATAAAACCAGACAAACTGCCCATAAAAATGTGAAGCATGTATTTATTATATAGATGAACTATTTCATTGAACGTCATCAAATTCTGGATTTTGTTAAAAAACTGTTTTGTTTAAAGGTATATGTGCTCATTCCAGTGCAGCCAGTGATGAACAGGTGAGATCTATTCCAATATTTGTTTAGTACTTATACAAGATACTAATTCAAGATGCAATTTTTAGTACTCTATTAATATTTAATATTACTATTAATAATTAATTTAGAAATATGTGTATACTAAAATATTGTTTTTCTACAAGCGTACAAGAAAGTTGAGGAGATATAGAACGGTAAAACAATTTAGTACATTTCACACACACTTTGCAATACTTAACTATGTAACTTAAAAAAAATTAATAAATCTGAAAGTATTGACTGTTCAAATATTATTATTTATGTTTAATACAATCAATACCTATTATAAAGAAATATATATATTTATATTATAAAACAATTTCTATTTGCCTTCAAAATATTGCATAAAGAAAATCAATCATCAAGAATTTAAAGTATTTTTTTGTAGACAGTTTTAAGTTCCACTGGAGCAAAGACGACAAAAACGAAAAGATCAAGCCATGCAACATTTAACAAAGGTGAAGGGGAATCCTCTCAACCCCCACAACCACCGCGCCCGCCGCCGCCGCGCCCTCCACGCGCATGGTCTGCTCTCGCTGCACTCACTGCACTCACGGCATCATTGGGTGGAGTAAGTCTAATACATGATTTATTACTATTAGATACCTGATTATATATAGCATAAAGAGCTTGGTAAATGCATTCAAATATACATGAAAATTTAGTACATGTTTAAAAAAGGAAGTTCATTGATATTACACAACATAAGATTTATTGAATAATTTGTTGCTGAATCATTATTATAAGTTTTATACTTAATACAGTGAGTGAAAAACATATAATAAGTTCCTTCAAATTATTAGATATTAAGAGAACTGTACTACCAACTGTTAGCAAGATCTTTGAAAAATTATTACTAAATCAAATGTTGGTACATTTTAACACTAACAAGTTGCTGCACAAAAGCTCATTAAAAATATTTACAAGGCCTAGAAGGAGTCACAGGATGCCTTAGTGATATTGTGTGATTTATCTAAGGCCTTCCATTATGTACAGCTACGTCTTTATGGCACATCACACTGCACTCAATCTTCTGATTTCTTATCTGAGTGATCGGATCCAGAGGGTTGATGTGTGTCCGGTTACTGTGTGTCCCTCAAGGAGCAATTATTGATCCTTTTCTCTTTCTCGTTTGTATAAATGTCCTGCCACATCTTTTAGGGAATAAACACGAGCTAGTATTGCTTGCTGATGATACTTCTTTAAAATATCTGTACGAAGTAAGCATTGCTTTGTGGAAGCTAGATATTCATATACAAAACGCACCAAAATCGTTTCGTATGAGTAAATCCACGTTTGATTATTTGATAATTCATCTCACAAACAACCAAGTAAACAAAACAAAAACGCATAAATTTTGGCGATATTCTGCGCACACAGAGACTATTTTAATAAAAATAACGCCATGAAAATAACACCGAAGAAAGTATTCCAAGTAAATAATTGTAAAAGGAGAAATAATTCTTATAAGAATATATTACGAAAAACTATATGTTTAACTTTAATATTACAAATGACAAACCCAGGCAATCCCGATTATTTTCCACAAATAACGAAATGCATCGTGGGAAATATTCTAAGAATTCTCTGTAAAAAACCACAATCGTTGTTGAAAACAGAACAATTGGAATAAATTAAAATTTCGAAGAAAGATTCAAATCTTACCACGAGGCGACAAATATCCGAATTAATTTTAATAATATTACATGGATTTATTTCAAATTTTTCAAAATAGAACTCATCGTTCTTTTAAACAACTATTTTCAAAAATAATCAAAGTTTAAAGCAAAACAAAAGTTGTAAAAACTACGAAAATAAATTTACGTCACATTTCTATTCAAAAAGCGAAAAGATAAATAAATCACAATTAGGTCAGGAATGCACAGTGCATAAAAACTGCATTTTATTTCAAATGTCAAAATTAGCGGTAATTTTAAATTATGTATAAACGTAACCTTAGAAGGCCTTGTCAAAATCAATTAGTTAAATCAACAAGTTAGAAATTCAATGAATTTATCGAATTTATTGTAAATGAATGTAATCATGTAACGTGCGCCAAAATTATGTTACAATATTATATACATTTACTTGTATTCACTCTTCGACATTTTACTAATTTATATCTATGATTGTCGATGAACAAGTTGGCAGTCGTATGCTTGCAAGGCAGTGTGCAAGTGCTAAAGGTGTTCCTCGTAATAGGCATGTTTAAAAACAAAACCGTAACATAATTATAATAATTTTGTGGTTTTATAATTTAAAATTTTTATCTAATTGAAAAAAATATAAACAGGTGTACTGGTACCGCAAAATGAGCGAGGACGTCGAGGAGAAGAATACAACGATAACGAGTATGTACTGTCGTCATTCGGTTCATATGATCGACGTCTTTACAGAGCTTCATCGTACATGTAATTTTTAAGGTGATGAGAAAAAGGCGGAGGAGACAGTCGAAATCGCAATTCCGGCCATCGGAGAGGCTCTGCCGGCTCACGTTCAGTACCTGCTCGTGGGCGGCGGTACGGCCTCGTTCGCGGCCATGCGCGCCATCCGCAGCGCCCGACCCGATGCGCAGGTACTCATCGTGGCCGCCGAGACCGCGCTGCCCTACATGCGTCCCCCGCTCAGCAAGGAGCTGTGGCGCGAACCCGATCTCGCCGCGCGCGCCACCAGCCCCGACGCACTCACCTTCCGGCAGTGGAACGGACGCCGCCGCAGGTGACGAGCCGACGACTCAACGAACGAAAGCCCCCCGATTCCCTACTGACCGTCTCTCCTCTCTCAGCGTGACGTACGAGCCGAACGCCTTCTATACCCCGGCGGAGAAGCTCCGAGAGGGGGGCGCGGGAGCGGGGGTGGCGCGCGGCTGGCGCGCGACACGGCTCGACCCGGCGCGGCACTCGGCCGAGCTGGCGGCGCCCGGAGGCGCGACGCACACCGTCACGTACGACAAGTGCCTGATCGCCACGGGAGTGCGCGCGCGGCGCGTGGCGGGGCTGCGCGCGGCGGCGGCGGCGGGGCGCTCGCTGGCGCTGCGCGGCGTGCGCGACGTGGCGCGCCTGGCGGCCGCTTTGGACGATCCCGCCGTGCGCAGCGTGGCCGTCGTCGGTGGCGGCTTCCTCGCCTCGGAGCTCGCCGTCGCGCTCGCCGACCGACGTTAGTGTCCCTAGGCTCTCGTCTCGTCGGGGTGTCCGACCATGGCGACGAGATTTTACCTGTTTCCTCTTTGTTTGCAGTGCGCGAGGACGGCAAGAGAGTCATTCAAGTGTTCCGCGAGAGCGCTCCGTTGGCGGGGGTGCTACCGCGATATCTGGCAGACGATGTCGCGGTTCGTCTCACCGCGGCCGGCGTCGAGTTGCTACCCGACGGTCAGTAGGGCCGGTGGAGCCGACCGTACCGTCGGGGGCCGCTAGGACTGACGCGCTCTCTGTCCACAGCGGAGGTGACGGATTCGTCGGTGCGGGACGGACGCGTGACCGTGCGTCTGTCGTCGGGCGAGCGGCTGGAGGCGGACCTGGTGGTGGAGTGCGTCGGCAGCGAGCCCGAGGCGGAGCTGGCGCGCGAGTCGGGACTCGAGCTGCACCCCGAGCTGGGTGGCGTGCTGGTGAACGCGGAGCTGCAGGCACGCTCCGACGTGTTCGCGGCGGGTGACGTGGCGTGCTTCTACGACGAGGCGCTAGGCCGGCGCCGCGTGGAGCACCACGACCACGCCGTGGTGTCGGGCCGCCTGGCGGGCGAGAACATGGCCGCGCTGGCGCCGCCCCGCCACTACCAGCACCAGAGCATGTTCTGGAGTGACCTCGGCCCGCGACTCGGCTACGAGGTGGTATCGGGACCGATCACGTCCGCTGGTCGCTTACAGTACCCCGAGTAACTTCTCCCTTTGCACTTCAGGCTATAGGTATCGTAGACGCTCGACTGCCGACGGTCGGAGTGTTCTCGGCGGACGCCGTCGGAGACGAGGCGGCGGAGACGAGAGCGGTCGCCGAGGTCGGCGCGAGCGAGGCTGCGCCCGAGGCGGCGCGTGAGGCGGCGGCCGGCGGCGGCGCCCCGCGGCGCTACGAGCGCGGCGTGGTGTTCTACGTGCGCGAGCGGCGCGTGGTGGGCGTGCTGCTGTGGAACCTGTTCAACCGCATGCACGTGGCCAGACAGGTGCGGCGCGCTCGGGCGGCGGCGAGGGGGGGGGCGGTGTGCGGTTCCATTTCTATAATCTCGTGTTGTCTGGCAGGTGCTGTCGCAGGGCGAGTTCGACGATCTCTTCGAGGTGGCCAAGCTGTTTTCGCCCCACGAGGAGGATTAATGTTACTGAGCATTTACTGTACTGTATAAATTATTTAGAAATAAAGATGTATTAAACTAAACTTTGTTTTTATAAATATTTTTTTGTATTATTTTGTACGTTTAACCAATAGTAGCACCAATTTAAAAGTAAACAAAGTATATTTAATATGTAAAAAAAAGTATATTTATACTGATCACCCTACTCGCCAGATGAATTAAACTTGCATGTTCTTGAATATCTCACTTTATTGACTCGCATACAATGTTCATATGTAAATCATTTGTACAAAACATCAGCGCGATTTAAAAGACTCGTAATTCCATCTATACAATTTTATGAGAAATAAAACGAATTGACATAAATGACAATATTTTAGACAATATCTAGACACGCGGTAGCGTGTCAGCCAAGTTCTAGTAACAGAACTGGCGTGCAGCACCGTGTGTAATATTACACGAACCATTTGTAGCCACTTTTGACCTCCTCATAACTTAAAAACTATTTGACATAAATGTGTCAAATTTGGCTCATATATTGAGACTCGCGAGATACATATGTGTTCCAAATTTCATAAACGCATCTCAAATGGTTATTTAGATATTAACGTCTAAAAATCGTCATTTTTATCACTGACTGACCTATAGATCAAAACTATAACCTACTTCCAGGTGACCTAGAAAGTTCAAATTTGGCATGCAGGTAGATAATAAGGCCAATATAAAGGAAAAAATCTGAAACTGGTAATTTTTTATCATTTTATTATAATTTTTCATTTTATTGGGTCTATAGGAACACTTATATACTTATTAGTTCCTGTAATAACTCTAATAAAAAAAAATGATGTAAGAACCAGCAATCAAAACTTATAACAGCCGGTCTTAATGTAGATTTTAAGGTCTTCACGTGAATATATAACAAGTTGAATACCACCCTTAAGTTTTTTAAATCCAAATATTTCCGTTTTATTACTTATTAGTATAGCCGATTTTGGTATTTATTACGTTATTAACTAGCATTTAGCGCACATCAATGGTGCAAAATCTATATATATACTTTAAAAAAATAAATAATAGACGCGCGCGACGCCGGAGCAGCGGCATAGGAGCGTTGCGATTAAACCTTAACGCGGACGTGTCTGAGCGAGTGGCAACCGCGATCATAAGAATTATTTCAATACCTTCCGATGGAAGCTGCCTAGTCTATTCGACTGCATATTTTTTGTTTGAGTTTACTAGTATACAACAATAAAATAGGTTTCGTGAGACTGTAGTAGAGTATGTCAGACCTTAGGCAACAATATATTACCCCAAGTTATAAGAAGAAATGATATTTAATGTAGTTATAAATAAATTTCAGAGAGGACTATTTAACTTGGCACAAATTTAGATCTCACTTCTTTTGTCGTTGAAGACAACAACCAAGGTATATATCATAATATTTAACTTGGCTCTCATTTTTACATTTATGTTTTTGATGGGATTAGTGTTGTAATATCCTTTAGCACACAAACGCTCTTTAACGACTCTTTTGAATTTTATAATTGAATAATTTTGAACGTTTTCTGGGAAAAGTTTTATTAAAACAGAAAAAGAAAAATTGGAATTAAATTTAGTTAAAATATAATTAAATAATAAATTATAATGAGGTACACTATGAACATATATGAATATAAAAAACATAAGCTAAATTACTTTTGTTTCCTATGACTTATTAGTAATTTTATTTTATCAGTATTGTCAAAATCTACATTTTTGTCTGCTAAAATTCTATTAACTCCTTTACACCAAGTAATGACTATTAAATTAATTGATAAATTATTAAATAATTAACTAATATCAATTTATGGTTAGTACAAATAAGGATTGAGAAATCACACCTGCAATTTATTAAGTTTTTTTTTTTAGTTATTTTTGTTTTTAGTAGCCTGATCGATCAAAACTGCAGTACCCGTCTCAGTAAATAGTTCAGTAGATGTTGATGCACTAATATAGACATATCATCTGTAACAACAAGAATTAATTTATTATTTGTCTCTACAAGTAATATTTTTATATAATGTCTTGAGATGTGATTCATGGTACAAAGAAAAATTGTCTTAACATTTTTTGTAGGAACAATGAATTGCCTACAATTTTATACTGGTTATAAGCTATCTGTGTGCCAAATGTCATCCAAACAAAAATACAAATCTTTTGTCTTTATAATATTAATATATATAATTAAGGAGGGATACAAGTACACCACTGAATGTACTATAAGTTACATCTTGTACAGCATGCATTTAAATGAATTCTTGAATATCTACTCCTAAGATTTATAAAGAAGTTTTTTTTTTTTTATAGAGTTGAATTAAATTAATAGTTTTGATTCTCTAATTATTAATTAATAATATTCCTGGTGATATGTAATAATTTTCAAAAGGTTTATTGCATACTCTCATTTGGTTATAGATGTACATATTTCCTTTTTCTGTAGTGTCATTCTCTAACACTGCTTTCCAGATTTCAAACCTTTATACATGATTGAGTGGACCTGAATTTTAATATTTGTATTAATGCCAGATGGTTTAGTTAAACATGATAAAATTCATAATACATACATGCCCAATATACTGATATAAATTTACAATAAAGGTAAAAGTAAAAAAAACAAAAAGATAAAATATTTAATGGAATAGTTTTGAACTTCAACACATCACAGTACTGCCATTGTAAAATTGTGATCTCGAATAAATTTATTCATAGTAAAATTGTACAATGACTTTGATTTTACTTTATAAAAAAAAAAATTCTCGTGCTGTTATCCTATTGACAATATCTTCTGTGTATGTAGACTTATTGTGGTGTGCTATATTTGTAAGTGTGAAAAAAAATAATTATATATAATTAACCAATACAATTTGTTTGACTGATGTATAATATGGCAATTTATCCACGATAATATATAAAACACGAGTGGTAAATAAAAAGCCAGTCGGAGTTCTTGAGTCCTATACGGTAGGTGGTACGTAGGTAGGTAGGTAGGTAGGTAGGTAGGTAGGTAGGTAGGTAGGTAGGTAGGTA